>NC_047672.1:59688617-59886117 GCF_011762505.2 Arvicanthis niloticus | reverse complement strand
TCTCCCCAACCCACATCTGCCCTCTCCCCCATCCTTTGCCTGTATGAGGGTGCTTCTCCACCCATTCACCCTCTCCTGCCCCACCTTTCCAGCATCCCCCTATGCTGGGGCATCAAATCTCCACAGAACCAAGAACCTCACCTCCCATTGCTGTCAGGCAAGGCCATCCTCTGCTACATATATATCTGAAACCATGGATCCCTCCTTATAGACTCCTTGGTTGGTGGTCTAGTCCCTGGGAGCACTGAGTGGTCTGGCCAACTTATGTTGTTCTTTCTATGAGGTTGCAATCCCCTCTACTCCTCCAGTCCTCTGCCAGCTCCCCCACCAGGTTCCCAGAGCTCAATCTGATGGTTGGCTCCAAGCATCCACATCTGTACTGGTCAGTTGCTGGTGGGACCTCCCAAGGAACAGCCATACCACCAGGTTCCTGTCAGCAAGTGTGTCCACAGCAACAGTGTCAGGTTTGGTATCTGCAGACATGATGTATCCCCAAATGGGGCTATCCCCAGTTGGCCTTCAGTCTCTGTTCCAATTTTTGTCCCTGTTCTTCCTTTAGACAGGAACAGTTCTAGGTTAAAAAACTTTAAGATGGGTGGATGGCCCCATCCCTTGACCAGGGGCCATGCCTATCTACTGGAGATGGTCTCCGTAGGTTCTATTTACCCCTTCTCTGTGCCTTACAGCTAAAGTCAATCCCATTGTGTCCTGGGAACCTCACATTTCTCTGGAGTCTGGGACCCTCCAGTGGCTATCCCCAATTCCTCATTCCCCCTGCTACCTATTTTTGTTCAATTTTCTGACCCTCTGTGTCTCTCTCACATCTCCAGTTCCTGATACTGCCCCCTTATTTCTTTCCCTCCCCCTATCCCTCCCAGGTCCCCCTCTCCTTCTACCTCCCACAATTATCATGCTCCCCTTTCAATGCAGTACTGAAGCACCCACACCCTGGTCTTCCATCTTTCTCAGCTCCATTTGGTTTGTGGGTTGTACCATTTGCATTGTGAGCTTTTGGGCTAGTATCCACTTATCAGTGAGTACATCCCATGTGTGCTGTTTTGCGACTGGGTTACCTCACTCAGGATGATAATTTCTAGTCCCATTCATCTGCCTAAAAATTTCATGAAGTTACTGGTTTTAATAGCGGAGCAGTACTCCATCGTGTAAATGTACCACATTTTCTGTATTCATTCTTCTGTTGAGGGACATCTGGATTGTTTTCAGCTTCTGTCTATCATAAATAAGGGTGCTGTGAACATAGTGGAGCCTGTGTCGTTGTTATATGTTGGAGTACTTGGGGGGTATATGCCCAGGAGTGCTACAGCTGGGCCTTCAGGTAGATTTATTTTCAATTTTCTGAGTAACCTCCAGATTGATTTCCAAAGTAGTTTTACCAGCTTGCAGTCCCACCAGCAATGGATAAGTGGCCCTCTTCCTCCACTCAAGGGAATCTGGACTCACATCCACACAAATGACTCTGAATCTAGAAACTGGTTTTGGCAATTGGGAGACTATAACATTATGCTGACTCAAATAAGACTTTGGTTCTAAGACCTAGAGCTGCTACTAAAATGAAATGTGACCACGAAAGGCTGAATAAATATTTCAGTCTTAAACATACTATTATGATCAGGGATCTTTTTTCACAGGTCATAATCGGATGACTGTTTTGCTCCACTGTCTTGTAAAAGAAGTATATTTATCTTATGCTAGCTATTAACTGCCACCTTTTGGTCCCTGCAAACATGAGATCATATCATCTCTTCCACTGAATTCAAGATTGTCCAATTTGATGACAGCTTTCCAACTGACAATCTTGACCTATAAGAAAGAACCCCCACAGACCCCAGGCTCATTTATAACATTTCTTACAGCTCTGGTTAAGGGAAGGTTCTCATTTCTTACAACTTTGGAGAAGAGAATAATATCTGGTCTCTGATGGGAGATAAAATTCAGTATTGAACACACAAATTTTACACCACAAATTTACTCTTATATTCAATCTTCCTTAGCCATCAGATACCACTACATTGTTCTATTGAACATCTGGGATTTCTGCTTCAGTTATTGTACATCATCTGAGGACCTAAGATTTAATAAACAGACCAAATAAACTCAGAGTTATTTAACTCATATACTAAAGCATTAGATCAAAACTCTGCCTAGTTCGTCTATATCAAATACACCCAAGATTATACTTTCCCCATACTGTTCAAATGATTTTAAGGATCCATTTCTATATAAGTACTCCATGATTCTGTCAATATAAACTGAAAAAATATTATTACATTCCTATGTACAGCATCATTTTATGTGTCATGCTTGCTATCTTGCATGTGTGGATAGCTCACAGGTGTAAATCTAGTTATATATCTGAAAAATAGTATGTGGGATAGATGCCAAGCATCCTTGCAAGACTTTTTCCTTTCATGAGCTTCCTAGTCTTCAGATACAAGGAGACTAAGCACAGAGATAATGAAGGAACAGCTGGTTCTGACAGATAGTCAACAAATCTTTAAGTGCAGCACATCAAGGTCTCTCAGGGTCTTTCCATGGTGCCATATCAGTTGGGTTTCTGTGGCTACTATGTCAACATTGGTACACTAGCTTGAACCCATGAAACTGCAAGATTGTAAATTTAGTTTGTTTTAAAATAAAAGTTACTTTAGGACTATGCCTTTCAATACTTTTCAAAAATATACTGAGCCTGTGAGTTCAGGATATGAACTTTATTTGGGGGCATGCATAGAAGCTTTCTAGGCCACTCTGAATCCTGAGACCTGAAGTCATAATTTTCTTATCTTTATTTCTGTACACTTTGAAATAGCTCTAGAAAAGAATTATAACTGGTGTTACAACAATGGTAGCAGGATTGGTTTTTCAATAGTAGCAAGAATTTGGTCACCCAAGTATTTTTTTTTTTTTCATGGACATTTGATTATCATGATCTACAAATGATTATTCAACGAACTATATTATGAATTATGACAAGCTATGGATTGTCAATTTCTTTTAGCATTAGAAACTGCATTACTCAGTTTTTATAATAGTTTTAATTTTATAGGATCATCTAAAAAAAAAAAAAGAACCTTCAAGATTATCCAAGATTCATTCCACATTGCAAGTTTTATTCTTATAGGTACAAAAGCAAAACAAAACAAATACACAAAAATCCTACTTTTGCTTACATTAAGTGAACATTAAAACAAAAACTCCCCTCTCCCTTTTAAATTAATTTGGGACTATCTATTTGACTGGAAAGGTAAATGGGTAATTAATTAAAAGATTAAATTTTAAAATTAAAAATTATAAACACAAAGCACATTCATGGAGCCTACGAAATCCTATTCAGTGAAGCAAAAAAATGCAAACAGTATTCAAAAGCCTCCATTGCTATCTATATTTCTGTTTTGACACTAGAAGAAAGAAGAAATTAACAATGTTTTTTAATATATTAAATGCCATTGTTACTAAGACTGGGTGCCTAGAATAAATAGCAGAAAGAAAATGAAAAACGGCTGCACTAGCTTTATTAGGGAAAACAATTTTCACAAGTTTAATGCATCCAGTTCATCAGAACATATGGTCTAGGTGGCAATTAATACAAGCCCTGTGGCATAATATGTGCCTACATGTATGTGACGAACATCTTTGTTCACAATGCCCTGTTAAGGTGAGATGCATTTGCATCAGATGACGGTTGTGAGGCTGGAAAAAAAAGGTAACTGGTATCTTTGTGACCCTGCAGTGTAAAGAGAGCTCCCCACACTTCTTTCTCTCAAGCTTTTTAGGACAGTTTGTCCTGGGGGAGGAAAACAGAAAAGTACTCCTGTTTGAGAATGCTCTTAATATGATTAGCTAATACTTAATGATTTGGTAATCATAGAGCATTTGAAGGTGAGTACAGGTCCCAAACACCTCTACATTCCAAAACAACATTTACATTATGTAAACTGAAAAGAGAGATGAATCTGTTTATCTAAAGATTCCTTCCTTGGCTTCACAGACATTAGTAGCATGCAATTTGCCCCTATATGAATCCTAGCCTATTCTGAATGCCAAGCAAATGTTGGCAGATCTCTCTCTCTCTCTCTCTCTCTCTCTCTCTCTCTCTCTCTCTCTCTCTGTTATTTTATTTATTAACATTTCAAATGTTGTCCTCTTTCCTGGTTTTCCTTCCACAAAAAACCCATTCCATCCCCCTTTCCTCTGCCTTTATGAAGGTGCTCCCCCATCCACCCACCCATCCACTCCTGCTTCTCTGCCCTAGCATCCTCCTATGCTGCGGCATTGCGCCTCCACAAGACCAAGGGCCTCCCCTCTCACTGATGCCAGATAAGGCAATCCTCGGCTACATATGCAGCTGAAGTCATGTGGACTCTTTGGTTACTGATTTAGTAGTAACCAAAGTTCTGGGAGTTCTGGGAGGGTCCAGTTAGTTGATATTGTTGCTCTTCCTATGGGGTTACAAACCTCTTCAGCTTCTTCGGTCCTTCTGCTAACTCTTCCATTGCAGTCCCTTTGCTCAGTCTGAAGCTTCGCTGTGAGCATCCACATGTGTTTTGGTCAGGTACTAGAAAAGTCTCTCAGGGGACAGCTATACCAGGCTCCTGTCAGAAAATGCTTCTTTTTTCTTTTTTATTATTTATTTGTTTATTATATTATTTATTTAATTTTTACAGTACAGATTTTATTCTCTCCCCCCAGTCCACCCTCTGATTGTTGCATATCCCATACCTCCTCTCCAAACCCCTGTCTCCATGAGGATGTCCCCACCCCCCACCCCACCTGACCTCTAAACTCCCTGGGGCCTCCAGTCTTTTGAGGGTTAGGTGCATCAACTCTGATTGAACACAGACCCAGAAGTTCTCTGCTGTATGTGTGTTGAAGGCCTCAAATCAGCTGTTGTATGATACCTTTTTGGTGGTATGTTTGAGAGATCTTGGGGTCCAGATTAATTGAGACTGCTGGTCCTCCTACAGGGTTACCCTCCTCCTCAGCTTCTTTTAGCCTTTCTCTAATTGACCCACAGGGTTCAGCAGCTTCTGTCCATTGGGTGGGTGCAAATATCTGAATCTGACTCTTTCAGCTGCTTGTTGGGTCTTCTGAAGTGTGGTCATGCTAGGTCCCTTTTTGTAAGTGTTCCATAGCCTCAGTAATAGTGTCAGGCCTGGAGCCTCCCCTTGAGCTGGATCCCACTTTGGGCCTGTCAATGGACAATTTTTCTTCAGACTCCTCTCCATTTCCATCCCTGCAGTTCTTTCAGACAGGAACAATTTTGGTTCAGAGTTTTGACTATGGGATGGCAACCACCTCCCTCATTTATTCCCTGTATTCCTGCTGGAGGTGGGCTCTATAAGTTCCCTCTCCCTACTGTCAATTTAGTCTAAGGTCCCTCCCTTTGAGTCCTGAGAGTCTCTCACCTCTCAGGTCTCTGGTGGATTCTGGAGGGTCCCCGCAACCTCCTAGCTCCGAGGTTTCCTGTTTCCATTCTTTCTGCTGGCTGTCAGTTCTTTTGGCATTAGCAATACTGTCTGGGTTTGGTGTCAGAAAATGGAATGGATCCCTAAGCGGGACAGTGTCTGGATGGCCTTTCCTTCAGTCTCTGTTCTACTCTTTGTCCCTGTATTTCCTGTAGACAAGAACAATTCAGGGTTAAAATTCTTGAGATGAATGGGTGACTCTATCCCTCAATTGGGGGCTGTGCCTATCCACTGGGTATGGTCTCTACAGGTTCTATCTCCCCCTTGTTTGGTATTTCATCTAATGTCATCCCCCCCGTTGGGTCCTGGGAACCTCTTGCTTCCCTGGCATCTGGGACTTTCTAGTGGCTACTACCAGTTCCCCACCACCACTGCTACACACTTCCATTCAATTTCTTGACACTCTATTCTTCCCCCTGTCTCCTCTCACACCTGATCCTGCCCACCGTTTTCTCTCCTCCTCCTCTCTGCCTTGCAGGTCTTTTCCTCCCTCTACCTCCTGTGATTATTTTACTCCTCCTTCTATGTAAGACTGAATCATCCACACCTTGGTCTTCCTTTTTCTTGAGCTACATATGGTCTGGGATTATATCATGGGTATTCTGAGCTTTTGGGCTAATATCTACTTCTTTTTCTGTGAGTACATACAATGTATGTTCTTTTGTGACTAGGTTACTCAGACAGGATGATATTTTCTAGTTCCATCCATTTGCCTGTGAATTTCATAAAGTCATTGTTTTTAATAGCTGAGTACTATTCCATCTTGTAAATGTACCATATTTTCTGTATCCATCTTCCACAGACTGACATCTGGGTTCTTTCTAGCTTCTGACTATTATAAATAAGGCTGCTATAAATATAATGGAACATGTGTCTTTGTTATATGTTGGACCATCTTTTGGGTAATATGCTCAAGAATGGTATATCTGGGTCCTCAGATATAACTATTTTCAATTTTCTGAGTAACCACCAGACTGATTTCCAGAGTGGTTGCACCAGCTTGCAATGCCATCAGCAATGGAGGAGTGTTCCACTTTCTTCACATCCTTGTCAGCATCTGCTGTCACCTGAGTCTTTGATCTTAGCCATTCTGGTGTGAGGTAGAATCTAAAGGTTGTTTTGATTTGTATTTCTCTGATGACTAAGGATGTTGAACATTTTTTAGGTTCTTCTCAGCCATTTGAGATTTCTCAGTTTAGAATTCTTTGTTTAGCTCTGTACCCTGTTATTTGGTTCTCTGGAGTGTGAATTCTTGAGTTCTTTTGTATATATTGGATATTAGCCCTCTATCAGATGTAGGGTTGGTAAAGATCTTTTCAGTCTGTAGGTTGCTGTTTTGTCCTATTGACAGTGTCTTTTGTTGGTAGACACTTCTATGTGTACTCTTCCTAGATATAAATCAATGAAACAGTGGAAATATACTCACTATGACTTGGTTTCTCAACAATTGCTATCTTTATGTGCATTGTACTTTTCAACAAATGAATTTCACAATTAGTTAATCAGGTTTTGCATGTCAATTTTTTTCTACAAGGTATATAAAAGTAAACCTTGCCTAGTCTACACATACACACACAGTAATGATGATGATGATGATGATGATAATAATAATATAAACTTACTCTATTAGTACATTCTAGAAGTATTTCAATTTCAGATTAAATTTTGGTGTCCATCAGTCTTTACAAAGATTATCTGTCATTAAACTCCCTCCCTCATACTACTGACTCATATTTGAATACTTCAGGGTTAATAAAGTATAAGATTACATTACAAAGTCAGCTGAAAAGATTCTAAAATCACTGATTTTTTTTCCTTTTAGGGACTATATACATGCCCTCTTCTTCCTTCTTCCTGAATGATAGTTTAAATGAGAATGGTCTCCATGAATGGTTCCCAGTTGAAATAGAAGGTGTGGCCTTGTTGAAGGAATTGTCTCATTGAAGGTAGGCTTTGAGATTTGAGATTTCAAAAGCCCAGGGAAGACCCAATTGAGACCTTTCTGTTTGCAACTCATGGATCAGATGTGTGCTCTCAGCTTCTGCTCCAGCATCATGCTCTCAGCCTTCTGTCCAGCTCTTAGCTCTGGTCATAGACTACCCTTCTGAAACTGTAAGTAAACACCCAAGTAAATACTTTCTTTTATAAATGACCTTGGTCATATTGTCTCTTTGTAGCAACAAAACAGGGACTAAGATATCAAGTGAAAAATCTACCTTACTTGCACAAGGACTGCAGTCATATTATGTCCAACCCTAACAAAAAGAGATAGACCTTCATAGAGACATTTTACAAGTTCATCCTTATGGTAGAGACCAACAGTTGTCTCTGTTTTAAGCTTATAGAAACATATAGAGTTCTTGGGGTGTTGGAAAGCAAAGATGTAAATGCCTCTATCACCTGCACCATTTTTCAACTAATGTATAAGAGACATGGGTCAGCAATGCATCTGAAGCCTTTGATACTTCTAGTCTATTTAACTCTGAAGTTAGTGTTTCAGTACCACTATCAGAGTTCACCTGACATTTTATACCTGTCCTATAGATAATGATCATGTTTATTAAATAAACAGATGACTTTAACAAACAATGAAACACCTCTTAAAGAGCTTTGAATCAGTATCTATGGGCCAATAACAGATATCAGTTGTGATCATAAGCATTAAGCAAATTCAACCCAAAAAGTTGTAATTTCCAGCAAAACAGGTATAGCCTATCTGTGCTTGAAACTTCAGACGAAGGAACTCCTTGGAGGAGAGGCTATGTCTTTGTACACAGAACATGCAGAACTGCCAGCTACCTAAAAGCCTCCAGGATTTTAAAGAAAGGAATCAGAAATGGGGAACAGATTGTCTTTAACCTCTCTTGCATATATATCTTTTCATATTCTCCCTGCAATTCGCTCATCCTGGGCTTTAGAAATTGCTTTAGACATCATTATTGAGTTGCACTCATTTCCGATGATTGCTTTTAAGCCCATGACATGGCATCTGCCCCTACTCTCATTTATTCTCCACTCTCCAGCTGCCTCAAAAGACTTCCCTGATGAAAGTAACACCTCCCCCCTCAGTCTCTTAGTTTTCCCCAAAGACATACATCTTGAAATAAAAGCTGCTGAACTTTCTTTGTCTAAACTTTTAGGCTAAAGTATTTTCTGAAGAACCAAAGTGATCAGAGACAGGAAGGGAAAGGAAGAAAGATTCACATCAGTATAACAGAAAAAGTACAGATCAGCAAATCCAGGGCTATTTCCAGCTGTAGCTCTAAGTGGTCCTGATAAGAACTAAGCCGCAGCTCACTACGCTCAAGTCTTCTTTGCTCACAAGAAGTAACCCATTGTATTCTGCAACCTACCTCAAAGACAGTGAGTTTCTTGTGCCTTACAGTTGGTTAAAAAATATACTTGCAAGAGAGCCTTGTCATTATTGGATAACTCTTAATAATGAAAAACAAATTGTGGTGTATTTTGCCTCTGATGTCTACTCTGCTATTCAATTCATCTAAATTTTTTAGAGTTTCAATAAATATTTGATAAGGTAATAAAACACCCACACTTCTGAATTCTTTTCTTCTTCCTGCCCATTCAACACCATAGAGTAATTTTTGATTATAGAAATAGTATAAGAAGAAGCTCCTAAAACTCAGATTTATATTTAAATTCTGTTCTGGTGACATTCCATTCTGTTAAGCTATAAACCAAAAAGATAAACCAGACAATTCACTTTGCTTTATTTTTCTCTTTTCATCTTCCATCTGTAGAACTAAAATAACCCCCAAAGCATGACAGTAAACTATATTTTCTAGCATTCATTCAGTTAACCTGCTCTAATAAATAGTATTTATTTATTTATTAGAAAAATAGAATAAAAAGGATATAAAAAGAAACAAGTATTCATCAATAAGCCAGACATCTAGTTTTCTCATTTAAAAAAAATAAAGTTCAATGCTGCTTACTGAACTCATGTTTTTGGCAACAAAACAAAAAACAAACACATACAAGCCCAGAGTTTATGTATTTTACCATATAAAGAAGAGAAATAAATATTACACATAGACAGTACATTTATCTTCAGTATACTTTTGTGGTAGATGAGGAGATGGTAAGAATGCTCAGATCAATGGTGTCCAATGAGGAATATGAACAATAAAAAAACTACATAGTCAGCTTCATATAGCTAACAACATTCAATAAGAGAGAAGAAAATGTTTTCTCAGTAAGCAACAGGTCTGGGAATCTTTAACATGTAATGGCTTGAACCAAGAGCAGCCTATGAACTGAAGGAGGTTTGTGAAAAGGTTTGAGCTATTTACCAGTTTGAAAACACTGTAAAATAAGTATTAATGCATAGAGAGATATTTGAGAGAACTTAAACTGAAGTTAATCATAATTGATATAACATTTTTTAAGAATATGTGATTTCTTTGAAACTACCAAAAATTGTATGTAGCAGGATTTCCTGCTTTATTCATCAATGCACTACTTCATAGGATATCTTGCATGAACCATCATTTTCATTTTAAATAGCTATGTAGCTATGTAGCCAAGCACATGTTAAATTACAGCACAAACTGAATTAAACTACTTCCTTAGTTATAGAATTTCTCAAATACAATGTTAAATTATAAATATTCATACATTTAAAAAGAGGAGTAATTTAACTAAAATTACTTATGCAACCTCTCTTCAGATGACTTCACTGACTATGGGATGTAAGTAGAATCTAAGTTAGATAATAAGGCAATAAATCATATTTATTCAAAAGTAGTCATTGAGGATCTACCATACTGCAATTATTTTTCTCATTTCTAAAGACATGTTGACATAGTGTACAGTATTGTCTTAAAGAAGCAGAAAAATGATAGTGAAAAGACTAACTGGCATGTAAATACATATATACATCAATATGAAAAAGGGATAACCAGCACTCTATTACATTGTCAAATTAAGGTACATGTCACATAGAGTTCTTATTCCAACCAATAGCCTGAGATACATGACAGACAACTGCATAATCTTAGCAACTAGCACAACAGTGGCAAAGGATGATCTGAAGCTTGAGTGTGAAGACTGGAATCCAGATCCGGCTCAAGCAATCTGACAGAAGAGCATCCCCTTCACTGAGCGCAGGCTTGATGGCTTTGTTCTTTAACCATTTAAAGGAGAAATTCTTAAATTAGATAAGGCAATCTGTTTCACTCCATCTGTAAGCTAGAATGATAATCTCTTCCAAAACTCCCTTATGAACCCATGCAGAATATTTACTCAAGTGCCTGAGAACTCTATGGCTTAGTCAAGCTGACACAAATTTACCCTCACATGACCCTCCTCTTGTCCACTTGTTATCTCTCTTAGTTAGGGTTTCATTCCTGTGAAAAGATATCATGACCAAGGCAACCATTATAAAGGGAAACATTTAAAAGATGCTGTCTACCAGTTTCAGAGGTTCAAGCCATTATCATCATGTCAGGAAGCATGGCAGACGTGGTGCTAGAGGACCTGACAGTTCTACATCTTATCCCAAAGGGAGTCACAAGAAGATTGTCTTCTGCAGGCAGCAAGGAGGAGCCTCTCTTTTGCACTGGGTAGAGCTTTAGCCCTATGAGACCTCAGAGCCAGCCTACATAGTGACACACTTCCTCCAACAAGGCCACACCTATTCCAACAAGGCCACACCCTAGAATTCTGGCCCTATGAATCTTAAATACAGGATGCATAGCATCACATACTGAAGACTAATTCAGTGGATACTTAACCCTATAGAGAATTTATCCTAATGTTTCAAAATATTATCATTTATATACCATTGTAACCACAACTATAAAATATCAGTTCATTGATTTATCAAACCAGCTACCTCTCCATAGCAGCATCCACAGTATTCTCATTAAATTCCATGACTCTATCTCACTGCTTTATTTCTTTTCTTTTGATATGAGATTTCTGATCAGATGTAACTCCTTGTACATTATATTATACTAGACAAAGCATTCTGTAAGTCTATGGGTGGTAGTCTTGATAAAAAGGACATTGTACAGAAAAGACAACTATGTATCTAGAGTAAGTACATAATCTAATAAAGATTAAATATTTTTTCTCTTGATGAAACTGATTCAATGTCATCAGTCTGACACCATGTAGTCAGTTGACTAAACTCTCTAGAGAATGATGCTTTAGTAGATGTTTTCTTTGTTGGTCTCCACTGCTAGTAAATAGTTTTATATTGACCCAGGTAGGTTGAAGCCCAGTGTTGGTGAGGCCATGTATAACCTTCATCCCTGGTAACAGGATCACATTTTTCATGATCACAGTAGGCAGTTGTATGGTAACTGGGGCAAGTAGCTGACTAGGATCTACAAAATTAGTTACCATCTTTAGATCATGATCAAGCTATCTGTCTGCTATGAACACTACTTAATGATCATTAATTTATGTGAGACACAAGTATATTTTTAATTTTGCCCACCCAAACAAATCTATCCATAAATCTTTTCTTCCATGTTTCTTGTTACCAATGTTCTAATAATTTTATTTCAAAGTTCCTGATTGTCCAGTTAAATGATTTTCTGCAGTCCACGACTCATTAGATAATCTCATTATTTCTCTTTACAAGCAAAGTGAGTCACCAGGATCACTGCTTAAAGCTCCATTTACTGGAAGAAATTTATTAAACCACTGACTTTCAGGGATATTGCCTAGGCTGAGGAGATTCTGCTGTTCATTTTGAGTTGGGTAGTACCTATATATCTTGTAGCATACTGTAAACCAGGCTCAAGTCCTCTCTTCCTTTTGGGCAGCCACAGTAAAGATGGGAGAAGAGAAGGCAATGAAGCCACAGTGGAGACCATGGAATACTTTCTCATGTTGCTCATTTGAACATTCAAGTTCGTTTAGCTCTGTACCCCAGTTTAATAGGGTTATTTGGTTTGCTGGAGTATGATTTCTTGAGTTCTTTGTATATCTTGGATATTAGCCCTCTATCGGATGTAGGATTGGTAAAGATCTTTTCCCAATCTGTTGGTTGCCGTTTTGTCTTATTGACAATGTCCTTTGCCTTACAGAAGCTTTGCAATTTTATGAGGTCCCATTTGTCAATTCTTGATCTTAGAGCATAAGCCATTGGTGTTCTGTTCAGGAACTTTTTCCCTGTGCCTAGGTATTCGAGGGTCTTCCCCAACTTCTCTTGTATTAGTTTCAGTGTATCTGGTTTTATGTGAAGGTCTTTTATCCACTTGGACTTGAGCTTTGTACAAGGAGATAAGAATGGATTGATCTGCATTCTTCTACATGTTGACCTCCAGTTGAACCAGCACCATTTGCTGAAAATGCTGTCCTTTTTCCACTGGATGATTTTAGCTCCTTTGTCAAAGATCATGTGATCATAGGTGTGTGAATTCTCAACAGAGGAAACTCGAATGGCCGAGAAGCACCTTAAAATGCTCAACATCCTTAGTCATCAGGGAAATGCAAATCAAAACAACCCTGAGATACCACCTCACACCAGTCAAAATGGCTAAGATAAAAAACTCAGGTGATAGTAGATGCTGGTGAGAATGCAGAGAAAGAGGAACACTCCTTCATTGTTGGTGGGATTGCAAGCTGGTACAACCACTCTGGAAATCAGTCTGGCGATTCCTCAGAAAACTGGACATAGCATTACCTGAGGATCCAGCTATACCACTCCTGGGCATATAGCCAGAAGATGCTCTAACATATAACAAGGACATATGCTCCACTATGTTCATAGCAACCTTATTTATAATAGCCAGAAGCTGGAAAGAACCAAGATGTCCCTCAACAGAGGAATCGATACAAAAAATGTGGTACATTTACACAATGGAGTATTACTCAGCTATTCAAAATAATGAATTCAAGAAATTCTTAAGTAAATGGATGCAACTAGAAATTATCATCCTGAGTGAGTTAACCCAATTACAAAAGAACACACATGGTATTTACTCACTGATAAGCGGATGTTAGCCCAAAAGCTTGGAATAGTGAAGATTCAACTCACAGACCACATGAAGCTCATGAAGAAAGAAGACCAAGTGGGGATGCCTCAGTCCTACTTAGAAGGAGTAACAAAAATACTCAAGGGAGCAAATACGGAAAGAAAACATGGGACAGAAACTGAAGGAGGGGCCATCTAGAGACCATTCCACCTGAGTATCCATCCCATGTACAGTCACCTAAGCTAGACACTGATGTGGATGGCTGGAAGTACATGCTGACAAGAACATGATATAGCTGTCTCTTTAGAGGTCTGCTAGAAACTGACACATTCAGAGGACGATGCCCACAGCTCACCACTGATATGATCAAGGGTTTCCCAATGGAGAAGTTAGAGAGAAGACTGAAGGATCAGAAAGGGTTTGTGACCCCATGAGGAGAGCAACAATACCAATTAACCAGAGCTCCCCAGGGTCTAAACCACCAGCCTGGGAACACATAGGGAGGGACCCATGTCCAGCTGTATATGTAGGGGAGGATGGCCTTTTCGGGCATAGGTGACAGAAGAGATTTTTGTTCCCATGAAGGACAAACACAGAGTGGGGGAAAATGTAAGGGTGAGGAGAAGAGTGGGTGTGGGGCGTAGGTGGGTGCACAGCCTCATAGAAGCATGAGGAGGGGGGTGGGATGGGAGGTTTCTGGGTGGTGGGGGGAAGTGGGGTAAGGGTATAAAATATGAAATGTAAATATAATACCCAATTTAAAATAAAAGAACATTCAAGTCCGGACTCAATGTGATTGTGTGTGCACTGCTTGCACTTAATGATATTCCTGCTACTCGTGACTACTATGGTAGTCACCATATGGGTCTCATGACTACTAAAAATGTAGACATTGGCATCTTTAAATACAATTCAGCTAGAGATCTCATTAGAATCCCAGAGCCAATTCAGAAAAACACATCTTTAAATTTCTTTAGAGTCACTCTCAGTACCAAAAATCTGAAGATTAATCAGATATCCCCAGAGAAATACAGCCAATAGTGAGTGTGTGTGCTTGTCCTATTGTGTATGTGTAGCTCTCTTTTTTCATGTACAAGCACTGATTTGTGACTACAGAGGCTAAGGCACAAGATACTTAGCCAGCAAGCTAGAAACTCAAGAAAGACAATAGCAAAGTTTCAATCTGTCCAAACCCTGAGAATGAAGGCAGCTGATAACATGTAGTCTTTTGTGAAAGTTCATGGGCTTTCATGTTTTTCAAACCCAGGTTTAAAGCCTGTGTTATAAAAGGGAGTTAATATTTATCAAGCATCCTCAAAAGCTAAATGACCACAAAAACAACAAAAGGATATCTGTTTGATCAGTCATCAGATAGAAAGTAATTTGAAGTTTGTAAAGACCTATTTTTACTCTTAGACATAGGGAAGCCACTGTATCAATAGTTAGAGTTTTATGCCCTTCTTGATTTGTAAAGGCTAATTCTTATTGAAAGATGTGTTTTATTTTATTCGTTTGAATTTTTTCTGCATGAAGTCTGATTCCATATACATGTGCCCTCAGGGACAGAAAATACAATGAGTTGAACCTAAATAATTCAAATATAACACAACTGGAAGGTGTGTAGTTCTATATTTACCCTATAATGTTTTAAGAGATAAACTTAGCGTATCCAAAAAATATATTGTGTTTTCTTCATATATCCCTGCACACAGTGGGAGAAATAAATGTGTTTGTGGTCATTATCATGAAAGCACAGAAACAATCTTTAGCATCTTGGGAGGCCAGTTTTCACAAAGGGTGTGATGGATGATGTAGCATCATGAGTAATGGTCTAACCAAAGTCAAATAAATGCCATCAGGAAACTGCTGAGGCAATAAGATCTATAATGTTTCAATGCAAATACCCATGACTTTGAGCAGATATGGCTCTGCTACCTGTTTTTCCCACTGAGGTATAAAATTACTAAAGAACATTGCATTTTACCTGAAGAGACAGTTTGAAAAATATTTGCCTAGTCTCTTAGTCTCCTCAGGTCACCATAACAAAATACCACACTCTTTGTGTTGTAATCAATAGATTTTTTCCTAGTCCTAGGGGCTATAGACCTAAAATCAAGGTCTCTGAAAGGCTTGCTCCTTCTCTACACCCTCTTTGTGGTTTTCAGTAAGCTACCTTCTAGTTGTTTCTTTACATGCCCTTTCTCTTCCTCTCTCTCTCTCTCTCATTGTCTTTCTCTCTTCTTAAACAGATATCACATGACTGTTTCATTAATAAAAGACATGAGTCATGAGGGATTAGGATACTACTCATATAATTCTTTAATCTTAATCATATCTTTATAAGCCAGTCTCCAATGACAGCCACACTGGTGGCTGGGGCTTCAGGAAGAACTTAAAGACAATACAATTCAGTCCATAATATTTATGATTAAAACTGAAAGAGTATGCAAGCTCCATTTACTGTTTGGCTGTGGGTATCTGTATTGTCTGAGTCAGCTGCTGGGTAGAGTCTCTCAGAGAACAACTTACTCCTGTCTGCAAGTATAACAGAGTATCATTAATAGTGTCAGGAGTTGGTGCTTGCCAATGGTAAGAGTCTTAAGTTGGGCCAGTTATTGGCTGGCCATTCCCTCAGTCTCTGCTCCATTCCCCATGCTTGCATTTCTTGTAGACAGGATAAATTATGAGTTCAAAGTTTTGTGGATGGGTTGGTATCTCTATTGCTTCACTGGGCTTCCTACCTAAAGGGCTGCTATAGGTAGTAGCATTTTCAGGTTCAATATCCCAAGTGTAGTGTCAGAGGTAAGGTCACCCCCATTAATTCTTGTGTGCCTCCCTTATACCAGGTCTCTGTCTCGTCCTGGAGATGCCCCCACCTTCTTACCGCCATCAGTCGCAAACACCCACAGACAAACAGTGGATGGAGCTTGGGGACTCTTATGGAAGAAAAGAAGAAAGGAATGTGGGCCCCAAAGAAGATAGGAACTCTATAGAGAGACCAACATAGTCAACTAACCTGGACTCTTGGAGATCTCAAAGTCTAAACCACCAATCAAAGTATATACACAGGCTGGACCTATGCCTACCTGCATATATGTAGCAGATGTATATCTTGGTCTTTATGTGAGTCCCAAACAACTGGAATGAGGGCTATCCCAAAAGCTGTTGCCTACACACGAGATATGTTCTTCTAGCTGGGCTGTCTTTTCTGGCCTCAATGGAAGAGGAAGTGACTAGTCTTAAAGAGATTTGAAGTACCAGGGGCTCCACATGCTCAGAGGAGAAGAGGAGGAGGGGATAGGGGTAGGACTGTGGGAAGAAAGACTGCAACAGGGGCAGGGAGAAGGATGTAAAGTGAGTAAGTAAAAAATAAAATTTAATTTAAAAAACTGAGATTTAAAAAATAAAGGAAAATGAAAGAAAGGAGTAGAGAGAAATTTTCTTTGAGTAGTTTCTTAGATTTTGTAAAAAGTTTTCTATATACTCTAAATACTTTTAATCAAGTAATAAATGAATACATTTTCTTATTAGATAAAATATAAAGCATAAAGACAATGAATAGGATCCTTATAAATGCCTTATCTTCATATACATTTGTGTTTGTGATATTAGTTAATCTATTCCCTTGCAAATCAATGCCTTTCTTCATCTTGAAAGAACCCATTGAGTATGTAATTTCTATACTACAAGAAGATTGCCCTGATTAAAAATTTTATAAAGTTATCATCCAATTAAAAAGGTTAATATTGAGGCTAACCTCCAGATTTCTAATTTGTCAGACTACCTATTCACTGAATAATTTCTTTATTTCCTGATAAACACTTTCCATTTCATGTTATTTACAGAAAGTTTTAAAATTACTATTGAACCATAAATGCCAAAAATAAAATTAAGAAAGATATTTTGTATAAGATTTCCACTGATATTATAAAATGCACAGAAAAACAATTTAAAGAGGAAATTTTTGTATTGGTTTATGCTTTTACCATTCTCAGCTTGTCATCAATTAGTTCCATTGGATTTTGGCCTACGTTGAAGCAAGTATGTGACAGAAGAGGCTACTTAACTCATGGCAACCCAAAAGAAAAAAAGAATTGAACAATGGGCCAAGGGAATGAATGATTGACTTTTCTCAGTTGGCTTCACCTCCCAAAAGTCAGTAGCACCACCTCCTTGAAACCAAGCCTTCAGCCCATGATTTTGGGGGAACATTTTGCATCTATACCATAACAACCTTATAGCCTCACAGATATTTAATTCACAGGAGGTATGATGCACTTTACCATGAGTGTTGAATGTCATAATTACCATGGTCCTTTGAGTGAATAAGCGCTTTATAGATTAGGAAAAAAACCCCACAGATTTCCCCAAATAATTTTCTAGTTATTTATCTGAAGCAATCGTGTACAATGAGAAATGCTGAACAGGTCAGTAGGATAATAAATCTTATGTCCAGAAAAATATTTATCTTTGCATTTTCAAATAAATAAATGAAAGTTCAATTTGAAAATGTGAGCAACTACTATAATTTAATGCACACCACTGAAAACATATACTGAAAACTGCATCTATAAAATAATTTGTGTTCCAGCCCTGTTTCCATGGATACCTGTCATCTTCTATCCTCTGCTCCTAAAAAGAACAAGATTTATGAATACTATGCTTTGTATTTTAATTAATTGTTACTTTAATTGCACATACTTATATGATATCATGGGATAAGTAGTTACATGTGCACAATGAATAAAAACAAAATCTTGTAGTTAGACTTTCTCCTTGGTCCTTCTTTTAATTGTTTTATAATATAGTAATGTACATATTCACTAAATAAAATGCAATGTTTTCCTTTTACTACTTTCTTTTCTTCTTTTTAAATCTTTCTTTTTTTCTTTTGTTGAGACAGGATCTCACTTGTTCCAGCTTTGCCATGACATGCTATGTAGCTGAGGATGAACTGGAATTTCCATTTGATTGTTTAGATTTATTTTCTTTATGTGTATGAATGTTTTGTCTGCATGTAGGTATCTGTATCACTTGTATACCTTATGCCAGTAAAGGTCAAGGAAATGTGATGAGTCCCCTGGAACTGGAGTTAGATGGTTGTGAGCTACCATGTGGGTATGTCAAACTGAACCTTGGTCCTCTGCAAGAGTACCAAGTACTCTCAACTTCTGAGTCATCTCTCAAGCCAAATCTTGAATTTCTGATCCTTCTGAGTTCATCTTTCCAGTGCTGAAATTAAAAGTATGTGTCAATTTATATTCCCAATTTATATGAATTTTATATCTCCAACATTGAAAAATAAAAGTAATATCTCCAACTACCCTCGTCCCAGCTTCATGAAGTATAACTCCTAGTAGAAACTGTATACAATTCATATAAATTGGGAATATAAATTGACACATACTTTTAATTTCAGCACTGGAAAGATGAACTCAGAAGGATCAGAAATACAATTAAAGTATGTAGCATGATGATTTTATGTGTGTGGTCACTTGAACTATTTTACTAATATCAAGTTGATTTAACATAAAAATCACCTCCCGTAGCTGAAGTTTCGTGTGGACTAAGAATACTTCAGGGCTACAGTTTTACCAGATTTCATGCATAATATTCAGTACTGGTAACAATAATCAAAGTGTTGTACACTGGACTTCCAGAGCTTAATTATCCTATACAAATGAAACATTTGTGCCCTTTGACAGAGATCTTTCCAAAGCTCCCACTCCCACCCTTCTTACCAATAGTATCACCAACCTGCTGTCTGTTGCTGTAAACATGCCATGTTAGATTCTGTATTTAAGTGAACATGTTTCAGGAAGGTTTTCCTCTGTATAATACACTGCAGAGTGATCTATGTTTATACAAACTGCAACCTTATTTTTAAAGGCTAAATGTTACTCCAGGGTATGTGAGTATGTGTCTGTGTGAGTGTATGTGTGTGTGTCTTCATTTATTTTTATATATCTATATACAACAGACACTTAGCTTATTTCTATGCTGTAGCTATAATTCATGTTGAAATGAACATGAAAGTCCAAATATTTCTTTAACATTATGATTTTGTTTTTAGACACACAGCCTGAGTTGGGATTGGTAAATCATACAGTGTTTCTAGTTTTGATTATTTTAAGAAACATTCATTGTATCCTCCAGAAATGCAGAATGAGGGAAGAATAGTTTCTTCAATAAATAGTGTTAGAAAACTCACCTATTCCTCTACAGGGGAGTAAAACATAGGCCCTAAACTCAAGCCATGCACAAAAATCAATTCAAAATGGATTAAAGACTTAAATGTAAGGCCAGAAGCTAGAAGCCTACAAAAGAAGAGTAAGGGAAAGTGTTTTGACACTAGTTTTGGCAATAATTGTTTGAACATCACACTAAAACCACAAGCAACCAGAGTAAAAATAGAGATGGATGTGTGCTAAAAAGATTCTACATGGTGCAGAAAGTGTAGATAATCTACAGCCTGGGAGCAAATGTTTACAAACTGTGTATCTGACAGGAATCAACATGCAAAATTGGTAAGGAACTTGTGTGACACAGTAGAAAAATTGACCAATGGATTTCAATAAACATTTCTCCAAAAAGGCTTTGAAAAGTCAACTATTTCCAAACCGGTTGTCCCCATCACTAGCTATCAGCTCAACACACACTAACATGAGGTATCAGCAAAACTATTTCCAAAGAGATAAGACATAACAAGTATGGGTTACAGACTCAAAAATCTTAATCTGCTATTGGTGGGAATAAAGATTTGACAAACTTTCTACTGTGTTCTTTTTTAGTGTCTTCATTCGCTCTGTGAAGCACATGCTTCAAATCTTTCCATTATCTTTAAACTCCCTCAGCTCCTCTATCAGTAAGTAAATAGCTTTCACTCTATAGCTAAAGAAAAATATGTACTGCCAAGGGAAACAACTCTTGGGTGTTTGAATTCTTGTCTATTCTTTTTCTCTTTCTGTCACAGAGAAAAGCATCAGAATCCTAATACTAATGTCTTCCTAAGGGCTCTGACACTATCTACAGTGTTTATCCATTCTCTATTTCTCCTGTTAACTTGATTTTCTTCTGTTAGACCCTTTATCCAAGAAAAATTCAAATGTGCAGAGAGATCAACTATCTCAAAATTAAATGGTCCATTGTTTCATGGTAATTTCCATGGTCTCAATTACCATCACTGGGTTATTGTCTTCTTGAATTTCAGGAGATAGTTATAAGATAGTTTATCCACAAATACATCACTTTTCACTTGTAGGGAAATGAACCAATAGTTTCTCCTACAAAGGTGCCCCTCTTCTGTGTTTCCTATCCCTATGAAAAACAGTAAAATCTGACTTGTAAATCTCTTCAGTGTTCCCCATCTAAGCAAAATTCTTATAATTCTCTGTTTCCCAAGACAGGAAAAAAATACAGGATTGCTTTTAGCTGATTGGGCTGAAACCTTGACACTTCTCTCAGTCTTTGTTGCTCCCTACCCATCTAAATGCTATTGTCTTCCTGTGTGATCACTTCAACAGCCTCCTGAATGATCACTCCCCTGTCTGCCTTCACTTCACTTTCATATTCAGCCTGAGCGACCTTTCAAAAGCATATATCCAATTATGTCAGCCTCTTGCTTGAAATCTCTCACAGCTGATCATATGTCCATGAGTATTGTCAAAAGCAATTGAAGGGGTGAAAAGAACATTAAATTTACACAGAAAAAATGATTTTCCAATTGCAATGCTGTGGGTTGTTTTTAAGAAATATTTAAGAACATAAAACTTGAAGTTATTTTATCTGTCCCCAAATAAGAATAATAACATTAAACATTTGCATAGAACTTTTACTAACAAAGCATGATGCTTTTATTATTTTCACTAACTCATGACTTTCAAATTTCAATTTTAAAATAATAATTATTTCCCCATTTTATTAATAAGAAAGTAGATAATAAGCATAAGGATAAGTGACTAACCAACTCCAATTATCCACTATGTTATGTGATGTGTGCTCAAAGCTAAGTCATTCCATATAATTAAATTAATAGAGTGAATTAAAAATCAGAAGAGTCTTATATTAAGTCTATAAGTAAAAAAAAGGCATCACAGAGAGAAGATATGATAGATAGATAGATAGATAGATAGATAGATAGATAGAAGAAAGATAGATGATAGATGATCGACAAGTAGGTAGGTAGATGCATATATGCATACATATATCAATACATAGACACATATATTTTTATATGTCTCAGTGCAGACTTAAATAAGGAAAATTTTATTTTCTATAGTCAAAAACTAGAAATAATACTAAATTTCTTGTATGCGAATGAAGCCAGATAATACAGAGATTTAACTAGTTACAGTGATATCTTATTTATTCCAATAAGAGTTGACTTTCAAGAAAACCACTCCCACTCTGAGGTAATGTAATTGCCACTAAACAGAAAGTGAAACATTTGTTGGACTGAAGCAGTGAAGGGGAGCTGAAGGGGAGCTGAAAAGATAAAGAGGCAGAGTCAGCATTGTCATCAGAACACATGGGCACTCAACCACAACTACACATGGGGAACTCAGCAAAGAACAAAAAGAATGCCTACTGCCAGCACAAACTGACACGGGGAGTCGTGGGAGCCAGTGTAAAATAAAAGAGAGAGAACAGAGCCAATTCAGGTCAACCAGGTCTAATGAAAGCCTAGATAAACTAGGTGATAGATGCCAACCAAGTGGAAAATCCTGTCTAGATAACAGCTAATGAAAGAGTCCACCAAAATTAAGGAGGAACAAAAGCTTCTCTCAGAGGCTAAGCATCCCAGAGATTGCAATGAAAAATGTGTTCTATGTAAGAACCTTCTCCAAGTCTAAGAAATCCAAATGAAACTTTCATGATATTACAATACTTAGAGACAAAAGCAGCTCAGAAGCTCAATTTGGTTTAAGAAGAAATCACTTTATACTACAATAGTTCCTGAATTTAATGAAAATTTTAAAAAGGAATAGCCAGGATAGGAGCTACTTCTCTTTTTCCAATAATTAAATAAAACACACATGCAGACAAAAATACTCATAAAATTCAAGGTCAAAAAGTGCCTGGGAGAAAGAACTGCACCCAGACTCTATGACCATCCAGAACCTGACTCTGACTGAAGAAAGGTACTATTAACACCAATTTTGAGAACGTTATACCTAAATAAAAAGTAAAGTCAGAGATTAATAACAGTTATTTGTGAAGTCTTCTTTATTTAACAGTTTTGGCATAGAGTTTTGTTTTTCTCATTTTATAAAACATGGTCAAGAAAAGACTAGAAAGAACATCAGTATAGATAGCTACAGTAATCCACTAATTCCTCTACAGCAAATGTATAAGAAAAATAATAACAAAAAACAAATTTCCTAGGCAAGATTTCAAAAATCATAGCAGAGACTATTCTACCAGGGGAGATGCCATCATTAGGAAGATAGTTTCCCCAGAACAAGGCTTATCAACTGTTCTCTTAATGTGTTGACTCCTGAAATTTCCCCAAATGTGGGAAATGCCACTCCATAACTGTGACAATAAGGAACTGAGTTTACACTTTCCTCTGGGGGAATGAAATCATAAACAACATCAGGAAAACTTTTTTTATAGCCTAAAATTTAGATTCCTGTCTAAAATTACTTCTTTGTTTTAGCCTAATATTTACATTCCTGCCTGAAATTACTTCTTTGTTCTAGCCTAATATTTAGGTTCCTGCCTGAAATTGCTTCTTGCTCTAGCCTAAAATTTAGATTTCTACCTGAGATTACTTCTTTTTTTCTAGCCTAATGTCATATTCCTGCCTGAAGCCTTCTTCCTTGTCCTTGGCCAATGTCATATTCCTGCCAAGCAGCCCAGTTCCTTGTCCTTGGCCCATGTCAGATTCTTGCCAAGCATCCCCAAAGGCTCTCCACCTCTCCCCCCCTTTTTTATTTCATTAACAAGACTGAGCCTGTCTTAGTTCATTCTGACAAGAATGCCTTTTTTGCCTGTCATAAAATATGCAGGATCCAAAGCAATGCATTTCTGTCTTAGGTTGGTAAGGCTCTGTGCAGAATGCCTGAGACTAACACTTTAAGGTCTGTTTGGCTTTTTCTCAGCAACAAAATTGCCATCTGACCACCAAGCTAACTTAAGTTTATGTACTTAGACTGACCTCAGGGATGAACTGTTTAATTCAGAATTCTCCAGGCAGTCTAATTATAAATATGGGTTCATGATCAAAATAATATTCATTGCTTCCATTTCTAATCTTTTACTTTTTAAAGTTTCTCCAAGCAGATCACACTAGCCTAAGCTTCTAAATTCACTACAATATACAATGAGAAATTACACATGGACCAAAAATTGGTTTGTGTAAAAGTGAGAGGAAAGAGTAACTGTGAGAAAATATTTAGGAAGAGATTATAAACAGGATTATAAACTCAATGCAATCTATCATACAACAAATTATTGAGTCATCAAATTTTGAAAGGTCCCCTGACATTGACCTACCAATTTAATTTCTGAAGATTCATTTAATGCATACTCTAAATAAACATGTTTGTGGATATTTGAGGCAACATATAGTGACAGAAAATAAAAGCAGACTATGCATCAACAAAGACTAACAGATTTTGATTCATTCGTACAATGGAATTAGTACACAATCATTAAAACGACTGAGATAGAGCTGTGTTGTTACATTATAATCAAACTGAATTTAAAATCAATGTGATAGTTTCTTTCATGAGTAATTTTTAGATCATGTCTTCCTGTTGATACATAAGGATATCTTCATATACATAAGTTTATGCATACAGTGTTTTATATAGCAAGAAAAATTCAAAGTGCTAAATCCCAGGTATAGATCAGAATATAAACAGAAGAATACAGTTTTAATTTTCATTGTTCATCTGCCTCACCCCATAAATATTCTGACCATGAAGATTATACAATAGTTTCCAAAGTTTCTATGCAATTTATTATCACAAGTGAGAATTCTTGAGACCCCCTTCAAGTTTGTTTTGTTTTATTTCTTGATAAAATTTCTTCTTTAAGGCAGTGGGGTGGGGTTGGGGATATCCTTGTGGAGACAGGGGGAGGAGATATGGGATATTTAACAGTCAGAGAGTGGGCCAGGAGGGGGATAAAATCTGAACTATAAAAAATGATTAAATAATTTAAAAAAACCTGTTAAGTACAGAAAGAATATCAGGTTAGCCATGGATGGTTGTCCTTCATCTACCCAGACCCAAATATAAACTACTGCTTATAATTAACCCTTTATATATTCACAGCCATGACCCATGTAATCTTGTGTTTTTCTTCTCTCCAGAGTAAGCAGGTTCAACGAGGCACTAGTGTTTAATTAAGTACAAATTTAAAAAGCTGGATCAGGCCTCGCTAGACACATAAATGCAATATACTTAGTACCATAAAGTTGGCTGATAATACACATCCATAAGGTAAAAAGACCTCTTAGAGCATACTATTAAGTTAGTCAGAATCCAATTTGTGGAAAAAACTCCTGTATACTCTCATTGGTGAGCAATAATGCATTTTGGTTTCATCCTGACACAAAAATTCTCTCAGGTTCCTTTATGTTCTTTTATGTAAGTACCATAAAACATTAATAGAAGTGCTCTCCTAGGTCTCTATTCAAATGTGGCTTGATTTGTAGATTTCATTAACAAATATCAAGAAAATTTTCTTTTGCTGGCATTACAAAGTGGAACAAAGCTGCTAATGTTTGCATTCTGAAGACTTGCATAATGTTGTATAAAAGCTACTTTTTCTGGGGACCTTGTCAAAATTAGAAGTGATCTTGTCTCAGAAATAGGAAGGCTTTGATTATTTTTAATGAGCAAATGTTGGATGTTTCTACACAACAGGAAATAGAAACTGATTTCACCTTTTCCCCTGGGACAATGCTTTCAAAAATTCAATTGTAATACATCTCAGATTGCATTTCAGCCCCCAGTTGATAAGAGAAAATTCTGAGCTTTCTAGGACTGTCCAGCCCCAAATCCTGAACTGGAATGATCTCTTGGTCTTAACAGTGGAGAGCAAAGGTGTCAGGAGAGGGGATTTTCTACAACTTGACTTCTCAAAAGGAAGAGACATTCAGATCACTTTATTGCACATGCCATATCAGAACCAGTAGCAATGGTAATAAACAGATAAACTTCATGTGCTCACTAATGCATGTTCAGGAACAAATCTTCTTTCTAATAGAAATATTAAACAACAAAAATGCCTACCTGGCCAGAAACCACTTCTCACAAAAGTTTGTAAGCATTGTATATATGCTTTTTGATGTGATGACTATTGAGTCTTGAGGAAAGGGAAAACCAATAACTGTGTGGTTGTGAGATTTGCTCATGAGCCACTGGCATATGTTCCAATGCCACAGTTCCCTGACTGGTGAGCTTAGGCAACTTCAGGGTCAATGAAATGCAGTTTGAATAAGTACCTCTCAGAAAAGTACTAAATGGAGCCACTGTGGAATACCTTACCATAGTCTGACAGAAATTCAGATCCTCACATATCACATTGACTTCTATTTGTTTGTTTGTTTTCATTGGATATTTTATTTATTTACATTTCAGATATTACTTCCTTTCCCCATTTCCCCTCTCTAGAAACCCCCTGTCCCATCCCCCTCCCCTTTTTTTTTTTTTTTTTTGCTTTTACACCATTTTAATTACATGCAAGTATTAAGGTCATTTCTAGGTTGAGGAACTAGCAATACAATAGATGCAAATAGTAAAAAAAAAAAAAAACAGGACAATAAACACAAATAGTCAAAGAACAAGCAAGGCAATAAACAAAATTCTGCGAACACTCCCACTGTCATTGTATCTAAGAGCTTATCAGGATGACCAAAATATCTGAGCCAACTTCCCTGACCTAGCCCAAAGTTATTTATATGTCTGAAGTTCATTCAGCCTCTAGAAAATAGCAAATGCTTAAAGAAGAGTAGTTATCACACTACATGATAAATGGGTAGCAGACCTTTATGCTGAAGCTCTGAGAAATGATAGTGATTAAGAAAGAATAGATAAGTACACCACACAAAATTTTGTACTTTGATAATATATCATATCTGGTTGATAGACATATCATACATCAGTAGGCTACCCAAAAATATGTCTAGAAACTACTCTGTCTACCCACAAGGTATATTATCAATGTTCTGAAAGTGCCCTATAGCCTCAGCTCTCATATAATATGAATTTTGTATGCTTTGTGGTATGTATTCACAAACATTATTTCTCATTAAATCCCATATGGTCACATAGTGTAGCATTTAATGTGAAACAGGAGTCTCAGAAGGAATAATCTATTACAATTTTCTAATAAGTTAAAAGCTAGAATCTCACAATTGATTATACTTCTGAATCCTGTGGCTTTGTATAGTACCTTACTTATATTCAATTTACAGAGATATTAGAAATAGTATGGATCATATGAGCTAATATATATATATATATATATATGAATATATATGGGTGTGTGGGTGTGCATATATATATACACACACATATGTATACATGCATATGTACATAAACACATACAATCAATCTGTAAATACTATATATATGAGTGTGTATACATTTACATACACATATATATTTTAACATAACATTTTTAAAACTAATATTTAAAGATCAATGTGACAATTTCAGTGCCAGGCATGACAGCATCCACTTGTAATCCAGCACTTATGAAGCTAAAGCAGAAGGATTACCATGAGTTCAAGGCCAGCCTGGGCTATACAGTAAGACCTTCATAAAAGCAGAAGATCATTACAGATACTAATAGTTGCCAAGAAGCTTGATTATAATATTGTAGCAAGAAACTTGCAGAATGGCTGTTTTAGAAAGGAGAGTCAGAGAAGGCTTCTCTAGAAGAGTACCAATTACACTGATACCTGACTGAGGGAAAGGAAACATTTCTGTTTATATCTTGGTAGAAGTTCTAGCAGAGGGTTGCCAAGGGCAAAGGTTTTTATTTTCTGAACTTATAAGTATAACAAAACCATAGTGTATCTGGGGCCAAGGGAAAACAAAAAGATGAATCTGGATTATGTAAGGCCTAAATATGTAACTCTTAAAATTACAGCTGTATAACTTAAACACACAGCACTCTGGTATGAGCCAATTGGGGTGGGAGTTGGTTCCACAGAGGCAGTAAAGAACACTGGCCCCTTTAAGCTTGTGAGCCTTCAACATTGTCTCTCATCAGGAATGGAGACTAGGAAAAAAATGTCAGGGACCAGGACTGGAGTAAGGGCCTCTGCTATCTATATTCCTTTGCTCCAAATCAAGGTGGGAGTGTGGTAATGGAGCATGGTTAGCTATATGGTGAAGAAAAACAGAAATTACTGAGAATATTAGCATTCTTCACAATAGGCCTTTTACACATTGTTTGAAAATGGCCTTTTGTATACAATTAGAAGTCACTGGGATTAAACACAAAGGATGGATGGTCTGGCTGTTCGTTGGAATGATTATTTTCCCTAAAGGGAAGCTCAACTATCATGCATAAGAGCACAGTTGGAGTCTGGAGTAGAGCTTAGGCAAAATTATGTCTGACTGCTTTGTAATAAAGAAAATTAAAAGTGGTCAGATTTGGAAGAAAGGTGTTTTGTTTTTTTACTTTTCTAACACAGTGATAAGAACTTGTCGACAGATGAAATACTGGGAGTCAACATCTTAATCTCTTTTCCCATTTTGACTAACTGGTAAAATGTACTGAGATTTAGTGGCTTAAAAGAGGATATGTTTGTGATTACGGTAAAAGAAAAACACTCCATAGTTATATTTAAGAACATTAAGTCTAAAATGCTCATTACACCTTCAAATCAAGTTATTAAGGCATATATTGATGTGTGAATCTAGAACCAAAGAGAATATTTTAGTTTGGAGACAAAATTTGAGATCATCATTGAAAAGATAGAATATAAATTTCAGAAATGTCATCTCATGACATGTGCAAAGGACTAGAGACAATAGTTGAGCATAAATATATCTTTTAGAGAATATTTATAAAAGACAAAAAGATGAAAATACTTCACTTTTAAGGAAATTTTTAATTTGGGAGGTAGGAAATTAAAATATGCTACAATTTTACACTGTGATATGAATTTAAATTCTGGTTTGCAAACAAAGCAACATGGTGTGCCGGTGTTGGTCTGTATAGATAAGAAATGGTGGATTTTCTATAGATCTTAAACAGAGAGGGATGGTTTTGCACAGGCATATGATCTGTCTTTAGATTTTAGCTCACAAACAGTAAAAACCATGACTCCACATTTAAAATGACACGATCACAGCAAGTTTTATGATAGTGCCACAACTACCAGGCATCAATAGAACTGGGCCTTGTTAAAGTCAGAAGGAACATATGATCATCACGTAAAGAATTCATTTCAAATGGGAAGCTTGGTGATGCATAAATGCTACTGAATAAAATGATTTTGTACTTCAGTTTGTAAGGAGCTCCTTGCATGCTTCTATACATTTTTATTCTGTTTCTGTGAGTAAATGTCAAAGTGTCAGATCTAACACATTTAATTGAAACTGCATCAAAATGTGTTACAAGTGTATTTCCAGTGTGAACTCAGGATGGCTCAAAACTGTTCATGTGCTGATGGCTCCTCATGCCTCTGCTCTGACAGGCCGTTTACAGAGTCCCAGACTCATGCTAAGTTATATTACTAATTCCCATGTGAACCTAAGGCCAGGAGAGTTATACTTTTGCGTCTTTTCTAGAATGAACTTAATCATTCCTTCATCATGGGATGACAAGAGAGAAAAATGGAGAATGAAAATGAAGAAGAAACTGAAGGAAGCCTCCTTCTTTTATTTTTAAATATTTTTTCTTATGAGAGATTAAATAGTTCATTTTACCTGGTTTAGGCCAGCATGTCAATCAAGTGACAGATTTTCATGATTTGTTTTAAAGAAATAAGTCTTTAAAGTGATTAGTTGGTCAATATAAAACTTTAGGATGTATATGTGTATATATATTCATATATACAAATATGAAATAAAAATAGTGCAAACTCATCTTTCAAATAGGATTTTAAAAATTATTAAACTCTTCCATATGAATCCAAATTGTGTAATCAATAACTCCAAACAATTTTCCTTGTAAATGCATACAATACCTTTAATTAAAATCCCAGGAAGAGGTTTTTGCAGCAGAGCTGAACTCTCCCCTGGAGACTGTATTTGCAAGGTGCACATTTGGAGTGAAAATGGGGCTTTGAATTAAATGAACATCAAGGCAACCCACATTCTCCAGTGCAGAGCACATGAACAAATGCTCTCTGGGACAGGAACAACTGCTCCCTTGGACTTCATCCTTGAGAGCAACTTTTTCAGCCTCAGTCTCATATAGAAAACCCTCCATGCTGATCTCATCTTTCCTTCACTAAGTTCATTATTGCATTGAATCCAATTACTCTTCACAATCAAACCATGTCTCTCATAAGTGGGAAATCATTTTAAGATATCATCTTTAGCAAGGCATTGAATGCTCATTTTTATGTTCATCCCCAGTCTCCACTGATCCCCCATACATTCCCTGAATCTATTTTGTAGCACTTTTTTTCCCCAACTGTGGATTTTTTGCTATCTTCTTTCAGCACTTACTAGTTTTATTATTTTACACACATGAAGCAGATATACTTGAAATTGCTAATGGTTTTCTTGTGTCTTTGTTTAGGTAAACAAACTTGTGCACACATACACACACCATCATCCTTTTAAGTTAGACCCCTTCTGATACATTTTTATACCACATTGGAAAATCATTCAATTGTGAAGCAAGCTAGAAAGACAAGGAAACTTACAGGACATGGGAAAGGAAAGGAACCTCTCACCCTGGCATCGCCCCAGCAAAGGGTCAAGACTTTCAGGACAATTAGCACTTGATAAATTTTGCTACATGGAGAAGTCATTAGCTTAATACGGAGCAATGAATTATGCTTAGGAACAAAGCATGGCCATTGCTACTTTTCCAACAATAAACCTACAATTTTCTAGGACCCTTATAGGAAATTCCATTACTGTAAGACATGGTTTAACAGCCTTGTACAACTTTGCAACCCATGGTTTTGACTTGCCAGATTGCAATTCCTCACCAAGGCATCTTAATAACCAACATATACTGTCATTTATGGAAAAAGGGAGCAAAGGAGAAAATGAAGTTGCTTAGCAATGCTTTGAGATATAACTTGAGTCACTCCATCATATTGATTGATAGCTACTGCTAAAACACTTAAATGTAACTCTTTATTGAGAAGCATACATCCACATGTAGGCATGTACTCTATTTTCCCAGCATTCTTCTTGTAATTTCCATGGTTAAGTCTATGATAAAACTTCTATCTAAAACTCCAACTCTCCCTCTTCACACAGGCTCAACCTGAAACGCTTTTCTGGCAAAATTACATCTCCTCTAACAGAAAACTCCTCAGGCTGCTACAAGCTTCAAGGTGAAAGTGAGTGGGCAGATGCTGCCTTGCTGTTGACTGGTGGTTATTTTATTTACTCTAAGCAGGCCTGGAGCTCAGCAGCTTCTTGAAGACTAGCATTGTGTGTCTTTTATATGGTCTTATCATACATTAACTCTGATACACCAATTCAAGTCACAGGATGTGAATTTAAATAGCTCTCCCTTCTCTTTTTCTCTCACCTTACCTTCTCCTCTCCCTTCTTCTCTTTCTTCCCCTCCATTACCCACTTTGTCTTTCATAAGCTTTTACTAGTACATCTGTGAAATAAATGTATCAGAAAATAAGTAATTATGGAGATTAAATTAAGAATAAAAGGGACAATATAAAGCAGATATAAACAGAAAGCTTTGTTATATTCTGGTAAGATATATCTTTTGCAAGAGAAACACAAAAAAGATATTTTTATGTTCTTATCACACTGAAGAATATTTTTATTACATTTTATTCGTTCTTAAGGTATTTTTCTGAGATGAGGCTAAGAAGATAGCAGTCCATGCTCTCATGTCAATCAGACATTAAGTTATAGAGGTTATTGCAAGAGTACCTTTCCTTCCTTCAGGTCTCCATCAATAAAAGACACAAGCCTCTTACAAGAATGTTCTCATCTCAACAGCATTGCATGTGAAGGCACAAAATAAGTACCATTATATCCCTCCCTGTTCCCAGCTCCTCAGTCCACTGCTTGCTAAAGAGAATTCTACTTCAATACATTCTGCTTTTTTTTCCCATCCAAGAGGCCAAGAGGGATTTTTTTAAGGTTTTTGAAATGGAAAACAAACAGAATTATAAGCAAAAACTTTGCAGCTAAGAGGCTGTTGGGGGTTAAGATGTTAGGGGAAGGTAAAAACGGTAAAGTATAAGAGGGATGTAGAAACTGGATTGAACAAAGCTGAGCATGTAAAGACATCTCCCAGGATCTACTCTAAAAGGAGATGAGGGCTTGTTTATTCTGAATTAAAGACTGCGGCAACAAACCCTGATGAGTTCTTAGAACTAAGGACAGAGGAAGAGTCTTAGACCATGTATTTGCCTATTCAGATCACCTTATGGTACCTTCTTCATACCTCCATGGCTGGAGATAACTGTACACTTAAAGACATTATCTAGCACTTAGGTACTGATCCTCCCACTGTCCTTCTTGGGAGCTCTCAAAGGAATAACCCTAGTTTCCACAAAAGGACGCCCCAGACTGTAAATCTGACAGGAAGCTTTTTTAAAAATGCATCTAAAAGAAGCAGAAAGATAGCATGTAATTATAAAGAATTTTTGTTTCTGTTGTTGATTCTTTTTCTTTCTTCCTCTCATTTTTTAAGTAAGTGCTTTAAAATTCAAGTGTAGGACCTAATGATGTGAAAAAGCCTTATTTAGTCATTTGGTCAAGGTGAGGAAGCCACTAAATGTCGTCTTGAACTAAAGAAATTATTTTACATAAGAAAAGGTGAAAGGAAAAATATTAATTATTACCATGAACACAATAATTGTATTTCATGGTATTTGTGAATTTTTTGAGGAAAAACATTAGTTTGCAGCTCATCTTTTGTTACAGTATTTTATTCCAAAACTACTTGGAACCTAAATCTTAAGAATTTTTTTGTAGTATATGATAGTATTAAAATTCAGCTAATAAAATAAAAACTTACTCATCACACTGAACTTAAATTCCCTGAAGTAATTCTAACAAAAGCCATTTTCCACAGAAAGAGAAATGACTGGATCTGAGATAGCTTGGCAAAGAAGTGACAAGCTGAGAAGTGTTTCCCTAAAAATCAAGAAAACAAGTTTAGTAAATTTTGCTGTATTTTAGCCAATTGAAAAAAGAGTGACAATGTGTACCAGTGGTGGCTAATAAAATGGCCAATAAAAAAAAAAAAAAGGTTCGCTGGGTGTGGAGGCTCACATCTCTAACCCCAGCAGTCAGGGAGGCAGAGGCAGACAGAACTCTGAGAGTTCAAGGCCACACTGCTCTCCATAGTGAATTCTGGGATGGCTAAGGCTGCATAGTGAAACTCTGACTCAAAAATAAATACATACGATAAGATAAAAAAAAGGAGGTAAGGTTCAGCTATGGTTCCAAACAGTACTTCTGTTTAATAAAGATGAATAATATTAGATATACACATATTTACACACACACATATATATATATATTTCACAATGATATTCTAGGTTTCTAGGAAGACATGAAAATTTTATTAATTTCAGGTACATACCTATTATCATACGTATAAGGTTACACATTAAAAATGTTTTTCTTGCACAGCTGGTTATACACTGTTATATATTCATTAAGAATTTTACTGATGTTATATTGGAGTAGGTACAGGTCATGAAACAAGTAAAACCACCAGGAAAGGAGAAAATGGGTTTTAAAGAGTTCTGTTTGTTCAGTAATTGAACACATATATAACATGAAAGGGGTTACACTGATGGCAGAAGGGAACAGGCTTGGAAGGAAGCAGGATGATGGGGAAGGAGGAGGAGAATCAACAAATCAAAGCATGTGTGAGAATGCTAAAAGGATCCCTGTTGCTACTCTCTTGATTGTTTTTGTTAAAAAGTAAGAATTTTAGATAGTAAACATGATTATTATAATTACAAATAATTATGTCCTCCTTCCAGTATACTGATCCCTATACACACACACACACACCTACATATGTACACACACACATACACACACACATACATACACACACACACTCCTCACTGTATTTATGGCTAGATAAAAGCACCTACTGAAGTTCTCAGGGGGAAAGTGTCTGAACCAGATAGTGCCTCCCAGCCTGTGAAGATCTGGCCTCCAAACTTCTTCCTCCATTGCGCTTTTTAAGGTGACAGACATGCAAAAGGATGGAGAAGGGAGGAGCCTGGGACAAGATGCTTTGCATCCTGGAGTATCTAAACATTCAATAGTATCTTCCCTTATGAACCACAAGTCCCTCAACAAAAGTCACTGGCCATCTGTTTGGGGTAATAAGCAAGCAATAAAATGGTTTGGATCCTAATTGCACTTCAATTTAATGTTTCTTAGGAAAAACAAATAACAAGCTGCTCTATTTACCAATTGTCCCTGTTAATGCTTTTCTGGTGACTCTTCAATAAACCTCAGACACCGATGTGTCAAATCAGTAACAGAATGGACTTCCTAAATTCTCTATTTCTCTAATTCCTCCTCTCTATAATAATCTTAGATGGCAAGAAAACCCAGTGGCTTTTCCCAAAACCAGCTAGACAAACTGAAAAAAATCTCCTTGAAGTCGCTCCTCACAACATCAAAAGGAAAATAAACCCAGGGATCTTTGTCTTTTTCCTCACAATAAAAAGAAACTTTAAAGAGAGGGATGTTTCATCTCTTCTTTTAAGGCGGGACCTTAGAAAATAAGTCAGAACAGAATGTATTTATGCTAATGGTGTCATCCTTAGGATCTACACTGCTTTGAGAAAATCTGAGAGCCTTCCTCTATCCACTTAATTTTATCTGTCAAATAGGCATGGGTGTCTGGAATGATTTAAGTGATCTGACACTGACACATTTGCTTCTATCCTAATTGCAGAAATAAGGCACGTTTGCAAATGATTTTATTTCAAGATTGAATGTGCAATGAAAGTCATCTAAAAAGTCACATGGGAGCAGGGAAATGGCTCAATCTCCCTGTTCCCCTGTAACATTTTAGATCAGATTGCAATTTATAGGCGCCATTCTCTCTTTACATGATGTGAAAGTCAAGCCGGATGACCTGAGTTGCATCCCTGGCTCCTACAACCTGTAGGTTTTCCTGTAAGATTTAGATTAGATCACCACATACATAATATGGTATTCTAATGTGCATTTACACACGTGTGCATGTACACACACACACACTAAATGTTTTGTAAGTTTTTAAAACACATTAAGGTTCAAAGACTAAAAGACATTATGTCTATCTGAAGAGAACCAGAAAGTGTTATGTCATGTGTATTAGTCAGGATTCTCTAAAGGAATAGGATTGATACATATATTAATACTTATATAATACATATGATACATATTCATACTTATATAATATAATTATAATAAATCCCTATATGTAGGCATATATTGAATATATGTGTTATATATGAATATATATTGGTATGTTATATATGTGATATATATGCTACACTACAGGCATAGGTATATATATATATATGGCTTTATGGCTTATAGGCTGTGTTACAGATAGCCTAACAATGATTGTCTACCAAAGGATGTTCCAAGGATTCAGTAGTTGTTCAGTCTATGAGGCTGGATGTCTCATCTGTCCTTCAGTATATGTCAGAATTGCAAAGCAATCTCTAATGCTAGTGAAGGAAAAGACTTGTTAGTATCAGCAAGTAGGCAACAAGAGAGCAAATTGCCTTCTTCCATGTCCTTATATAGGCTGTCATCAGAACATCTGGCCAGATTAAAGGTGAGTTTTCCACTTTAAAAGATTTAGATTAAAGGTAGATTTTCTCACCTCAAAGATCAATTTTAGAAGTGGGTCTTTCTACTTCAAATGATTTAATTAAGAAAGAAATTCTCACGGGTAAATCTTGACACTAGAGGATTAGTTAACTCCAGATGTAATCAAGTGTCAACCAAGAATACCCTTCATATCGTATCAATGCCATTCTGTAATTAGGCATATAACTTCAGACCAATGCCTTTAGACAGAAACATCAATTTTTTTTAAAAAAAAATGTATACAGATTGTTATTGATCAATTTCAGTTGAAAACAGGTCAAGAAGTTGAGTCAAACTGTAGGCAAGTTTTCATATTGCTTTAAAGGAAAAGATTAGATTTTAAAAGGAATTTAAATTAATCATGGTAAGCCATAGAAAAGGTGGTGGGTGGGGGGTAGGTTAAAATTGGATCTCATCCAGAACCAAACCATTAATAATTTTAAGAAGAAAGAAGTTAACAAGAAAATAAGAGGCTAGAGAAAACTAACATAACCTAGGCTACTCATAGATTTTTTTTCAATCTGCAAGTACTTGCCTTGGTCAAAGCTTAGCATGTCAACTCAAATGTTAAATAGTGTTGCTCACATAAAGGAAGTATTTGTCATGAGACATCTGCTTTTATGTTTAAGTATTTTCATTTTTAGAGTAATATTTTCCAGGAATTTATGCCTCATAAAGTTACACATTCCCAAGTCTTTTAACATACTCAGACCAGAGGCATATGGCACAAGTACCCAATATATAAGAATTTTGCCAGTAAACACCAGGTGATCTTCCTGTAGAACGCTGACAAGACTCTAGGATGGATCTTTCTTCCTCTGACACACTATTGTGGAGGAAGAACAACTTGTAAGTCTATAGTTACCATTAATGTCTCTCCAGTCTCCACGCTGGTGAAGACTGATCTAGCTTTGATACACACTTTGCAAGAATATTTTCATTATTTGTTTTTCAATGTTTTATAAAAGACATTAAGTCTACTAATATTGTGACAGCAATTTGGTTTCAAATTTCCAGTTAGGACACTGCATTTATTCTAAATAAAACACATTGATTGAAGTCGTGTCTTCTTTGAGGGTCTCTTTTTGACATTTACATACAGTTTATTACTTTTTCCTCTACCATCTATGGTTTTCTTAACCTTCAGAGATTGAATGTGTGTGTTCACTCTTTCCAGATTAATCTTTATAATTTTCCTTTTTTCTTCTTCAAGTATGAGAAATCCTACAATAATTGATTGAGTAGACATGCGTATATCTGCCATGCATAGGAAAGCAGAAACATAAAGTATTAAGCAGAGTTGTCCAGTAACACAAGGCTTGATGGTGATAAAACTGGGTAAGGATGAAGAGTTCTGGACTTTCAGAGTGGTCAGTTTTCCCCTCTTCCAATGGTGTGCTAGTGAGACCTTCTCTAGAGAAGCACACTGAGTAAGATACCTATCTATCTGTCTGTCTGTTTAGATTTTAACCACTTATGTGTCAAAAAAAGACATTTGATTGTGTAATTATTTCTAAAACAAAGCTAAACTCATTCTTATTTCTTGCTTCTTAGCTTAGCTTCTGTACATTTCACTTATGATCTTCAAATTAAGCTCCACAAATATTCTCTAATCATGGTCTAATTCTGTCAACCAACAAGCCATTTGTTCCACTACATAGCTGTGACATAAAGATTAAACTAACACTTAGCACACCATGAAATTAGTTAAAATTGTGGTGATATCCTTCATTCCTTCTCAACAGAAATGACATTTTCCCCAAGTGCTCTACTCCAATTATGTAGATGCTACCATTTATGACTTTCTAGGTTCCTTCTGTTTCTATTATATAGCTATATCTCAGCTAAGGTATTCATGCATTTAAAGCTATAGGTTTCTATGTATTATATTCCAATATCACTCCCCTATCTTCCAAAGTCATGACATAGTATGAGCATCATCCAGATAATTACGAAGGAAAGGCAATTATACTCTATATCAATAGGCCTAACTCATAAGACAACAATGATATAAGCTTCATTATCCAGAAATAGCTGATCAGAATTTAAGATTATCATAGTGTATCTTCCCAGTATTATCTTTAAATACTCTTAGCTACTGGCCTTTAAAAACACCAAATTCAGTAATAATAAAAATATCTGACAACATTTGCTACATAAGAGTAAAGTCTCTCTCCAGAATTGCCAATGATCATGGTGTTTTGATAAAATGACTTTCTATTAATTTATCTGTTTATAGATTTATTAGACTTGCAGTAGTTTCTGAAGCCAGTCTGAAAGAAAGCTCCCTGTAATGTCCATATGAGGGCTAAGAATCCCTCGATCCTGGTCAGACAATTATTTCATACTGACCCAAGCCCCACATGTTATCTCTGAAAGTCTCCATAAAGCATCTGGTGTGGAAGTACCACTGCAAATCAAGCTACAACATCTAATAAGCATGGTATCTCTTCACTGTGAAAAAATAGTCTGTAATGAAAACCACTGTGTATTCCATGACATTGTCAAGTAGTGTACTTTCAAGTGCATGTGAGTAAACCATAATTATTCTCCAGAAAAAAACCCTTGAATATCTCAAAACAGGATGTAGTGGTAATACTAAATGACTGGGTCCCATTTCAGCTTTTAAAGCAATGTGTCCTCTCCACAATGGTCTTTTATGTACTTACCAGGCTCTAATATTCTTGGGAATGGCAGTGATTAATGGTATTTTCCCTCAGTTCCTGGTGTCAGCCTTCAAAATGTATGCCATTTAGTAGAAACTAGTTAGAGACTTAACAACAATAACTAGTATGAGTATGCTCAAGGCCCTAGGTTCAATTCCAAACACTCCCAAAAGTGCATCTTAAGAATCCATAACAGCAATAGACATGCTAAGCTGGATGGGGGAAAACTCACAAGACCTCAACCCTACACAAAGAACTATAGGTGACTAAAGAATTCTGGCATCAGGAGAAATGGTCTTCCCCAAAGAAGAACACACCAATTGATTACCCAATAGAAAATGATTAGCCTTGAAGATATATATATATATATATATATATATATATATATATATATATAACATTATTTAAACTAAGAAGAGTGCTTTTATATATTGAGGAGTGTGTGTATGTATTTGTGTATGTGTATGTAACAACAATTAATAGAAAAGAGGACATGAATTTAAAAGAGAGCAAGAAGGCAAGGAGGTATATATAAGAAGATTTGAACATAGAAAAAAAGAGGGTAAAATATAATTATATTATATTCTCTAAAAATTTAAGAAATATTTCTATTTTGAAAAATGGCCAAGTGAAAGGAAGATGGCAGCAGCTGCCAGCACCTATGGGGCCTTGGGATCAATCCTAGGAGCCTGAGAGACTCACACAGGTCTTTGAAGAGAGATGAGGGCTATGGAGGAAGGACCTGCAGAGCACACAATATCACCAGAACAACTATTAAAAGGCAAGTCTTATGAGAAGATGCTTTTAAAAAGTGGTTTCAAGGAAACTTGGAAAAAAAGAAGGCAGAACAGATGTGCACTTGGTGGAAAGAAGCAGACGTGGAGAAGTAGAGATGGTGACAGGCTGTGTTGATGTCTGTTGGTTCCCAGCAGGGGAACAGATTGATGTCCATGAACTGAGCTACCACTAGAAAACATGCTGGAGTCCATGATCCATGCTGCTGGCAGCTGCTATGGACAAGGGAGCTTATTTTACAGTGTAATTGATGTCTGCCTACTCATAACTGAGAATGAGCGACACTGAGGCCTCTGGGACAACCTCTGCCCTACCCTCCACCCCCAAAAGAAACAGTCCAGACAAGAAGATATTAAAAAGAGTTCTCAAAAATTGAGATAAAGGTACTCAAGTGTAGTTCTTCTGTACAGATGGGGGGTATGAGGGGATTGAGAAGGTTGGGAGGTGTCTTCATTTTCTTTAAGGAGCTGACCACTGTGAGTCTGACCATGCTTCAAAGAATATATAATCAATACAAATTAATTCAGTGTTTGTTTCTTTCCTTGTTTCTTTGTTTGTAGGATACAAGGGTGGGATAGTGAACCTAGAAGAAATGGGAATCAAGTGTAATTAGGATGCATTGTATGAAATTCCCAAATCATAAAAATATTATGTTGGGGGAATAAAGAAATAAGGATGGACAAAGAAAAAAGATAGAAAGAAAAGAATTCACAGCAATAAGGACAGAATGTGTTACATGTGGTTGTTTCTACTTCCTTCTAATTGTCTAAATGAAGTTAAGTGGGCTTAAAGGAGAGGAGCTCAAATAAGAACAAAGAAGAACTGATGAAGTACCAGGCTTTGAACTTTCTCAGTCAAAGTCTAGGAACATGGTGCCTCAATTAATTTTGCTCAGCATTTATGAAGTACCTTTTTTTAAACAAATTTTCATTGATGGTTTAATAAATACATTAGCTTAAAGCATTAAAAATAAAAGAAATTACCTTTTTTCATATTATATAACAAATGTGTATTCTCTGAGAATACAAAGTTAGAGGCACAAAACCTTCCTGTGCATGAACACACCACACCAACTGCCTTAAATTTTCCCAAATCATTATTCAAATATTCTATTTCATTTTGCATTAATATCCCTTTGCCTGAAACATCTGTACTTGCATACTCTAATATTCTATGGGCAAATTCTCAGAGGCTTGTCAATGCCTGGTCACATGGTTTTTCTCCCCAATCGTCCCATCATAGTAAGTGGCAGCTTCAGGCATTTGGTGTCTAAAGTCAAATAAATGTCTTATTCATGTTTAACTCTGCTGGTTCAGATGTAATTCATGATCAAGATGTTCTAGTCTCTTCCAAAATACATCTCCAACTCTACACTTCTTTTTGTGCCAGTCTGGCATAATTCATCTCTCACAGTCTATGCCATTCATCTTCTGTAGATAGTTTCCGATGTGCTAGCCAGTATGCTACTCCTGGAAGACACAACCACACCGCTCATCTTACTGCATTTCTATTTGCATTCCTTCAGTCAGGATGCTCTTCAAATATTTGAAGGAACAAGTCACCTGCTCAGCTCTTTGCTTTCAAGGCAATTTTCACCAGCATTCCTAAACACATTTAAATTTTCATTTTGGACCACTCCACATAACTCTGTATCATCTTTCTTGATTTATTTTCTGCAGCATACTGACAGAGTTTGATGTACAATATGGTATGGTTTCCAGTCGGCCATCCATCACTCTGTCAGAACAGAAGCCTAACTTTTGCCAATTTGTTCACAGCAGAAACTCCACTGCCTGGAGCATCGCTCGAGAGTTGGTAAGTTTCTTATCTCCTCTGTGTAAAAGTCAGAATTCTCTTGTCCAAATCCTTACTTAAAATCTCTATATTCTAAATATTTCTTCAAATCTCGTCACTATGACAAATCCATTAGAATCAAGGAAAAACTTCCTCAAACCTGGAATGACTATCAAACCTCGTTCTGGACTCTTCTTCAGTACACAATTAACCATAAAAATGGTATTAAACTTTTAGAGCTTTATAATGAGTTTTCTGTGTGGCAGAGACATAAAAGTAGTTGATTTTATGTATTTAAATCTATGTGAAAATATATGATGCATTTTATGGACTGTAAGTGAATGAAACTATTTATATTACAAACTTGCTATTTTGGGCAGAGTCATTTTGCTATAATCTACAACTACAACTCTTTTTTTTTTCTTTTTTCCCTGTTGTTAAGTCAATATTATAAAACATTTTTATTCACATAAAAAAGTGTTCAATCAAACCAATGACTCATTCACTGACTGCTTAGGTTACTTATAAAAGTTTTAGTTAGCAAGAAAGCCACTTTTCTGCTAGCTGGGCATAGACAGCCACTGGACCTGAATAAAATGCTATGTGCAAACTAGACTAATCCTGTAGTAGGCAAAAGCAAGTCAGTTCTTTTAAGTAGCAGAATTTTGCTATTTGCTATAAAATCCATTCAGTTAAATAATTTGGTGTCATTAGCGGTTGACTCCTTGTTACAGAAAACCTCAGTCATTGACCATGATTTTATCCACGTTAGACATACCTTGGCTCCAGTCTTCCCTATCCAAACCATATGACCCTAAGTCTGAAAATAAATAGACAAGTAAAATAGACTTATTACAAAGCAATGGAAAGACAGAAACTCACAAAACACTACTACTTTGTTTCTAAATTTATATCTCAAAATTTTATCAGTAAAAATTATTAACTATTTAGTAAAGATAAAATGATAAAAAAAAATTAGCAGAGATGTTAACTCAGAAACTACCATATGAAACTTTATTTAAATAGTAGGCTGAAAGTTGATAGGTAAGCAGGTAGATACTAGAATTGTTGCTGGTACTGGGCAATTTGGATTTCTTTAAACTGCAGCACAAGCCTTTTATGAATTGCACCAGGATCAGAATTGAGAAATTCAAAAAGAAGAGTTCTCGAGAGCTTCCCAGTTACTTATGCAAATTTTCATTACATAAGAACAATTCTCCAAACATTCAAAATAAAACCAGAGAATCAATTTGATTAGACAGAGTCAATCAAATTAATATATTCAATGGTCTCAGAAAGCTATCTGAAACACAGCAGGCACGGAGGAAATGTCAGCCATGTGGTTTGAGGCAGGAGAAGCAGAGCTATCAGAAACTAGAGAAATCACCGCATAAAGATGACTCTTCTAAGATGGATTCACAAAGCCCCGGGGCAAATCTTTATGGGACAGAAGCTTTCCTAGCAGCAAATAAATCAAATATTTCAAATTATTTACTTAAATATAAATAATACTCTATGATTGAATACATTTAAATGAGTATTTTAAGAAAGTAAACAGCTAAAGACATGTTAACACTCAGGAGAAATCTTTGGACTGGATTTATGATCTCAGCTTGACTTCTTCCTCAGAGGACTATTTTGGAGACAAAGTCTCTGACAAGTGTGCTTTGTGAAAAAGCACCTTCTGCCTCCTCACTTCCTTGAACAAAGTGACCTCCCAACACTTTGCTCTAGCTAATATTTAAGGATCAACATTATTTCTTGTTGCCTTTTTTTAAAAAAAGAATTTTATTTATTTTATATACATGACAAGTACACTGTAGCTGTCTTCTGACACACCAGAAGAGGGCTTCAGATCCCATTACAGATGGTTGTGAGCCACCATGTTGTTGCTGGGAATTGAACTCAGGACCTCTGAAAGAGAAGTCAATGCTCTTAACCACTGAGCCATCTCTCCAGCTCTCTTGTTGCCTTTTTATAAACAGAAAGGCTTTCTGCTTTAGACAGTGTGAACCTGAGGTAATTCTTGCATGTATGGTCTCTTCTCATTTTACTTCTGTAGGATCAAGACTGATGAATACCTACTTGGAAAATCCTAAAATGTAGCTGCATGCATTATTAATAACATTATTAGGAAGTACTAACTACTATGTATTTGCATCTGGATGAGAATGTTGGTTTAAAAAAACAGGATATCTAAATAATGATTCTTGGTGTTTTTAAGAAGTTCCATTGGATTCAATGCTTACATGATGATTACAAACCCTCTTCACAATTCACAAATTGCAATTCAGCTCTTCCTCCCACTCAAACCTGATTAATCCGATGACCTTGTCCTAAGAGTAGGTGATTCATTGTGATTTATTTTTGTAAATTACTAATGAAAAAGAAATATCTGTGTATTTCAAAAGTATAACTTCCACAGATGTAAAATATTTTAGTACTTTACTCAAAACTGGTATACTGTCTACATTTAGTAAAAATAATACCTGAGTTTTCAACCACTTATAGAAAAATTTTTAAAAATAAGCATCTAGTTAACTCCAAAACCTGAAAACATACTACAGAACAAAAAAGTCATGTTAACTTACAAATAATTGATATTTATTCTCACTTATTTATATATATAAAATCTTTATTTTTATCCCTTTATATGCATATATACACATATACAAAAAAGATACAAAAATTTAACAAACATTATACATTAAGCAAAATATACCATATAAATATAATAAGTTACAACAAGAAAGAAAAGCATCACCAGTTTTATTATTTGTAATTACAAATTTTAGAGCCAAAATTTAGTGTCAGGATACACTGCAATAATATGACATAATTTATTTTATAATGTATAAAATTTCAGCAAAACTCTATTTAGAACAGATGCAAACAAGTCTGAGAGCTGCAATTTTTCAGTTTTTTATTTAATATCCCATTTATGTTCATTATGCATTATGTATTAAGTAATATTATTTAACATTATTCTGTTACATTTTATTTGCTTCAAAAATTTGATCAAATTATATATCTGATGTTGTCTACACGTTTCCTTAGGCACAAATGATCCAGCTGTTTACTACTAGGGTTTAGATGTTGGGACCAAATGGAATGATATCAGTTCCTCCACTGTTTTTTTTCTTTTGCAATCATAAAAACAATCTGCATATTGGCATTTTGCCAATAGGTATTATTCAATTCTTTAGCAGCTCTTCACCTAATATCTTAGCTTGCTCTGCTAATCTTTGCCTGAATCCATTATTTCATTATAAATTACAAAATAAAAAGATTTTTCTAATTGTATTACTTATTCCATATTGATTAGTTGCAATTTTCAGTGTAAAAAAAATTTGCAGAGAATTTGTTTATGCTAAAAAGCATTTCCAACTTAGAATATAGGAATAAATACTTAATTATTCCATGTTAATTGCCAGTACATATGTTAGATGGTGTAGATGGTGTAATGATCACCTCCACTGGTATAGTTAAAGTTTTAGCTTTGTTTGTTTGCTCCTTTGGAGCAATGAGTTCTAAAGGCTGGTTCCTGGACTTCTCTCAGGAGGACCCATGCATGTTTGAAAGCTTCTCTGCTTTCTAGAACCCAAAGACCTTCCTAGTTCATTGTTGCACACTGGCTTGTATACCTGAGGACTGCCACACCGCTAATATTGTTAGGGTCCAGGATTCACCAAAAAACAAAACCCCAGGCTCAAATAGTATGCAAAAGCAGAGAGCATTTTACTTTGCACAAGTCCAGCATACCGGGTCTACCACTTCTCCAAGATGGAGAAGCCCAGGTGAGCTTGAAAGTTCAATTTAAGGCAGATTTGGCGAATTCGTTGAACTGGTAGGTGACCTTTATCCTGATTGGTTGGCTCAGTCTCCAGAGGTATGGGTGTCTTTGGGATTGGCTAGGGCTCTGGGGACATTCCAGAACCATTGCTGGGGATAGAGGGGAACCTAGCAACTGTTTCTGGGGGTTAGGGGAGGAGGCTGGAAACTTGCTGAGTCACTGCTCTTGCCTCAGGCCAAGTGACAGGGCAGTTTCTTATGATAGAGCAGCTTCTGATTGGCTGCCCATAGACTGTGGTTTTTCCAAGTAACTGACTTGCCCAGACTAGACCAGTTCTGAGAAACAGAAACTTAGGCCTAGTCTCCCAACTTCCAGTATGAAGTCTGTCATGCAGTCAGCCTGGCTCAATCCTCTCAATGTCATTGAGATAAACCTTACAGAGAGACCAGAGTTTCAATGCTAAGAAGACTTGTTGAAAAAGACAACTTTTCTTAGAGATACTTTTCTTAGAGAGACCACACAAGTAGACAATTACAGACAGTAAAAAATCTTACATAATAACCTTTCCTTCAAAGCTAGGGGATCTATGTGGAAGAAACAGCAAAAAGATTGTAAGAATCAGAAGAAATATACAACTTCAAGGAATCAGAACCTTCCTTAATATACAAACAGTCTCACAGGAACTGTGACAACATGCACCAGACCTGAATAAGTTTAAACCAGTCAAAATTCCAGCATTGAAAAATGAAATTGGGAATAAAGTATAACCCCTAACTTAGAAGCTATTTGTAAATGATACCTGCTGAAGAAATAAAATCAGTTTCCTCCAATAGAGTAACACTGAAAATATCAACCATTTTCCAGTGTAGCATCATTCTCAGGAGTAGGTGACTAACTCAAACTGAATTCCATGGTTTTTATATGCCTTCGCTTTTTGTTGGTGTTGATGATGATGATGTGGTTTCTATTTGTGGTTTCTATTTTTCTGGGTTTTGTTTTGTTTTGTTGGGTTTCTTGTGGGGGGGGGGGTTGAGCAGTGGAAAGAGAAATTGAAGGAATATGGAGTTAATTAAGTAGGGAAATGGGGAGAATCTGGGAGAACATGAAGAAGGAAAGGAATATTACCCCAATACTTTTTCTGGAAAACAATGAAATAAAATAAGGAACTAGAAAGAATAAAGTAGTAGAGATTAAAAATAAGAAATGGTAATGAAATGTCATTTTTATCTTGTTATTTATAAAAATGCTTAAATATTAAATACTTATTAAAATATGAGAATTATAAATTTCCAAATAATTGTAGCCATCATAAAATATGTATATAACTGTTTAGGCAGAGAATGTGCAGGGCATTCAGATACTGAATCTTTTTTTTTCTAACAATGTAGTCCTTAGATATACACTTAAAAATATATACAAACATAATTATTTTAAAGTATTGCTATCTTTAAATAATGTTATTATTTATTAACATATAAGTGATTGAAATAATACAGTAATATGAAAAGAATATGTATATTTCTGAAGATTATTATGACACAAAATATAGATGGTAAGATCTAATTTACTTTTGAAACACAAAGTGTAAAAAGATGCAAACTGGTACAGTTCCAATACATATAGAGTTTTGTGATGTGTAAATATAGATAGTATCATTGCATCTGTATATAACTTGATTGATATTGAAGACTAAACCTAATACCTAAAAACAGTGTTCATTTTACAGAGAAAGTAATTTTTGAAAAACTAACACAACTACTTGAAATAAATAGTAAAACTCAAAAGATAAGTTTCAATTTATACCAAGATATCAAAGAATTGGACAAAAACATGATGGATGACTCAAAACAGTAACATTTCATAATGAATGAGAAATGCAGAACAATGCAGAGGAGTGAAGAATAACAAGAATGTTCAGAACAGAGTCAGGGAAGGGTGATATCTCATTCTTCAATGGAGATATGGCTAAGACATACTTTGAGTAAAAGAAATCTCTAAAGAGAGTCCCAGAGATGTTTGCATAACTCATTCTGGTAACATGAAGTACACTCTAAAATCTTTGATGCAGGAAAGAAGCATTGAGTTCAGTATTTGAAAAGAAATATGGGAGACAATTCTCCTTGGCATAACACATAGAGAATAGTCATGGGTGAGGAAGACCCTGTGTATGAAGATGGCAGAAAGAAAAATAAGACAAGAGAATGATTCAAGGTCCTCCAGAAAAATCTCCATAAAAGGAGAGAGGGGATAGTGTGGAACTCTCAGCCCTTTACCATCCCCAGCACTGGGGAGCCCAGCCAGCAGCTAGGTCACATGTGCTTCTAGAACATTTGTGTTATGGCTGTATTGGGTTTGTTTTGTTGTTTTGTATTTCAGTTTGTTTTACTATGAAAGCATGTCACTACTATAAGAAAGGAAGGGAAAGAGCTAAGAAGAAAAAGAAGAATGAATGAAAAAAGTATGAGATAGAAAGAAAGAAAGGGAAGCAGAGGCAAAGAGGAAAAGAAGTAAGAAGAGAAAATAAATAAGAGAAAAACATAAATTGTTGAGGTTTGAATGGTCCCTTCCAAATTTGATAACCACATGTAATCTGAAATAAAATAGTATTGGAAAATATGGTTTTGGGGGGTGATTGGGTTAAAAGGTCTGCCCATGAGTGGATTAATGTCACTGTAAAAGTGCTTGATAGATGTAGGGTTTTTTTATTATTATTTTTTAATCTTACCATTTTACTTTTACATCCCTTCTGCTACTAGAGGATACAGAGCTCCTTACTCCAAGAATTCAACACCATACAACCATCTAGGGAGCAGGCTAGTTATTGGCAGACAGTTAAACCTGACTAACACTGTCATTGGACACTTCAGCCTTTAGAATAATAGGAAATAAACTTATATTCTTTATAAACTGCACGTCTTAGATATTCTGCCACAGTACTAACCAAACTAAGAGGAGAATGTCTGTTACCCTACATCAAAATAGGACCAGTTGTATACCATTCAGAATTAAGTCCAGTAATCATTATACCAATATAACTTTTTAATGTATTCTAAATTTGTATCCTTATACCCACCAATAGGTATAACTTCCAATGCTCATCACAGAAGCTTCATTATGCAACAGATGAAGTCTATTACTGAGAAACACAACTGGTAGAAAAGTACAGAATCAGTTTCCATCAGACGCCTGGCCCCAACTGACACATCTATAATGCAACTCCTATACCTGAAGCCTAGGGAAAACCATGGAGGAGGAAAGTCAATGATTGTAAGAGCCAGAAGACCATAATTCCCATGCTAGATAGTGTCTTCTGAACATGACAGAGAGACTACACCACAAAACCTTAACAATATGGTTGCCTCAACAATATCTACCTAATGGTGTCACCAGTTGATACATCAGTGTAGAAGATGGATATTTCATAAGGTCCCACCCCTTGATGAAGAACTACAGGCAGTCAATGGTTACTTACAGAGGATGAGTAAGTTTTCTCCAGGAATGAGCTCCCCAATACATTATCTAATAGCAAATAAGGAGCCCTAAATAATGTATACATAAGCAACATTGTAATTATAGGTTATATACATACATACATACATACATACATACATAAAATATATGTATGTATATATAATTGTTTTAATGTCATTAATTTAAGAAGGACTAGGAGACACATGGAACGAGTTGGGGGAAAAGAGATTTGGAACTGGTACAAATATAGTACTCACATATGAAATACCCAAAAAGAATGAAACTTATTAAAAATAAAAACCACCTCATGCCTTCTGGTCTATGCCTGAGCACTGAGCAAATCTTGAGCTTCAGCTCTGTTCCCAATCCAACTAAACCCAGAGGAGGCAGGAGTCCCAGGAGCTCTAACACATTAGGAACATAGGATAGTAGAATCACCATATCTCTGGAGATTGGTCACACCAGAATTTCAGGATCCCAGAGGCAGTCTGATTCTCAGGAGCTCTTATACCCATGATCTCAGGATCACAGGATCACAGAGACAGCTAGAATCTGAGGAGTCCTGACACAACCAAGATAACAGGAAAGCCAGGCACCAGTCAGAGAAGTGAGTGCAGGTAGCACTAAAGATAATCAAATGGCGAAAAGCAAGTGCAAGAACATAAGCATTAATAACCAAGGGTACGTGGCAAATCAGAACCTAGTTCTCCAAGATACTCCATGGCAAAACCAAATTTACACAATATCTTTTCACAAACACAGCAGTACAAAGGATAATAGAGGGAAAGCTCCAATACAAGGAGGGACAATATACCCTAGAAAGAGCAAGAAAGAAAGTAATCTTCTTCTAACAAATCCAAAAGAAGGTAACCACACAAATATTATTCCACCACCAATAACAAAAATAACAGGAAGCAACAATCACCTTTCCTTAATATCTCTTAACATTAATGGACTCAATTTCCCCAATAAAAAGATATAATTATGTATCCTGTCCATAAAAAGATTAATAGACAGGATACATAGACAGGATCCAGCATTTTGCTGCATACAGGAAATGTACTTCACTAACAAAGATAGACACTACCTTAGAGTAAAAGGCTGGAAAACAATTTTTTTAAGCAAATGGTCCTATGAAATAAGCTGGAGTAGCTATTTTACTATCAAATAAAATTGACTTTCAACTTAAAGCTATCAAAAAAGATAAGGAAGTACACTTCATTCTCATCAAAGGAAAAGTCAACCAAGATGAACTCTCAATTCTGAACATCTATGCTAGAAATGCAAACTCACCCACTTTCATAAAAGAAACCATATTAAAGCTCAAAGCACACATTGTACCTCACACAATAATAGTGGGAGATTTCAACATCCCACTCTCAGCAGTAGACAGATCATAGAAACAGACACTAAACAGAGAAAGACTGAAACTAAGAGAAGTATGAACCAAATGGATTTAACAGAAATCTATAGAACATTTCATCCCAAAACAAAAGAATATACCTTCTTCTCAGTACCTCATGGCACCTTCTCCAAAATTGACCATATAAAAGGTCACAAAACAGACCTCAACAGATACAAGAAAATGGAAATCATCCCATGCATCCTACCAGATCACCATGGATTAAGACTGATCTTCAATAATGGCAAAAACAATGGAAAGCCCACATACATGTGGAAACTGAACAATGCTCTATTCAATGATAACTTGGTCAGGGAAGAAATAAAAAAAATAATGATTTTTTAGAATTTAATGAAAATGAAGACACATCATACTAAAACATATGGGACACAATGAAAGCAGTGCTAGGAGGAACACTCATAGCTCTAAGTGCCTACAAAAAGGAACTGGAGACAGCATACACTAGCAGCTTGATAACACACCTGAAAGCTCTAGAACAAAAAGAAGCAAAAACACCAAAGAGGAGTAAACAGCAGGAGATAATAAAACTCTGTAGGGCCATGAAAGGGTTTTGGTAGAAGCACTGACTGGAAGTAGCCCAGAGACCCTGCAAGGGATGGGCATCTATTTCTCTATGCTCCCAGAATCCAGGTTCCTAACATGTGGTATGGAACTCCATTAACCTGTGCTGTTCAGTCAAGTAGGATTCAGCCCCTCCAAAAAGAGGTAGAAGGTGTGACTACAGTCCTCTGCCTCAAGAGATTTACATACTAATGAGATAACTGAAGGCCAGAGGCTTAGCCAATTAAGCATTCTTTCCCAGCCCCCCTTTTCCCTCCCTATTTAACTTGGGTCTGAGTTTCACGGGGGTGGGGGTGGAGTGCACCCAGACCATCTACATTGACCATGAACATAAACTCTTGGAAACCCATGCTGTCTTGTGACCATGGAGGACTTCCCTGAGCACCCAGCTTTGGGTTCCCTGCAGATTTTTTCCACAAAATTCAGGGCTGAAATCAACCAAGTAGAAACAAAAAGAACTATACAAAGAATCGATAAAACCAGGAGTAGGTTTTTTTTTTTTTTTTTTTTTTTTTTTTTTTTTTGAGAAAATCAAAAAGATAGATAAACCCTTATCCAGACTAATCTGAGGGCAAACTATCCAAATTAATAAATTTAGAACTGAAAAGGAAGACATAACAACAGAAACCAAGGAAATTCAAAATCATCAGATCCTACTACAAAAGCCCATATTCAACAAAATTGGAAAATCTGTATGAAATGGATAATTTTCTAGTCAGATAACAGTTACCAAAGTTAAATCAGGACCAGATAAACCATCTAAACAGTTCCATAAATCCTAAAGAAATAGCGGCAGTCATTAAAAGTCTCCCCACCAAAAAAGCCCAGGACCGGATGCTTTTAGTGCAGAGTTCTATCAGACCTTCAAAGAAGATCTAATACTAATTATCTTTAAACTCTTCAACAAAACAAAAACAGTAGGAACATTGCCCAATTCATTGTATGAATCCACAATTATGCTCATATCTAAAACATACAAAGACCCAACAAAGAATGAGAAATTCAGACCAATCTCTCTTATGCATATCGATGCAAACATACTCAATAAAATTCTCACAAACCGAATCCAAGTACACATCAAAACAATCATCCATCATGATCAAGTAGGCTTTATACCAGGAATTTAGGAATGGTTCAATATATGGGAATCCATCAATGTAATCCACTATATAAACAAACTAAAAAAAAAAAAAACCACATGCTAATATCATTAGATGCTGAGGAAGGATAAACAGGCTGAGAAAGAAATTAAAGAAATGATACCCTTCACAATAGTCACAAATAATATAAAATACCTTGGTGTGAATCTAACCAAGCTAGTAGAAGATCTGTATGACAAGAACGTCAAGTCCCTGAAGAAAGAAATCAAAGAAGATCTCAGAAGATGGAAAGATCTCCCATGCTCATGGATTGAGAGGATTAATATAGTAAAAATAGCCATCTTGCAGAAAGCAATCTACAGATTCAATGCCATTCCCATCAAAATTCTAACTCAATTCTTCACGGAGATAGGAAGAGCAATTCTCAAATTCATTTGGAATAACAAAAAGAAAACTATCCTCAAAAATAAAAGAACTGGGGGGAATCACCATCCCTGACCTCAAGATGTACTACAGAGCAATAGTCATAAAAACTGCATGGTATTAGTACACAGACAGGCAAAAAGATCAATGGAATATAATTGAAGACCAAGAAATGAACCGCAGACCTATTGTCACTTGATCTTTGACAAAGGAACTAAAACCTTAAGGTGGAAAAAAGACAGCATTTTCAACAAATGTATGCTGGTTCAACTGGAGGTCAGCATGTAGAAGAATGCAAATTGATCCATTCTTATTTCCTTGTACAAAGCTCAAGTCCAAGTGAATCAATGACCTCCACATAAAACCAGATGTGGGGCAGTGGGCTGTGAGAGGTACCTGGGCACCTGGTGGAGCACAGGCCTTGAATCCTGGACCCTAATGGGATGGTAGGTGTTTGGCCTTGCTCCTGGGCCCCTGGTTCCTTTCACTTAGCTTCAGCCCTCCACAGCCCCTCCTACAGAGAGGTCTATGGCCATCAGTCATGTAGGAACAGTGCCTCAGGCTCTACCACATATAGATGAAGTATCTGCAAGCTCTCAGACCAAGCCAATAGGGGTTCTCTGCTGTTAGACCCTAACCCACCACAAAACTGTATGTAAGAACCCTATTCAAGAGAAATAAAGGTGTGTGAGAATAATCCTGTTGTCCAAGAGTTCCTGTCACAAGAGCTGTAACACTTGGGAAAAAATCTGCTTCCCAAAATTTCCTTCAGGACCCTTCCCTCCTTGATAGCTAGCTGGCTTCTCACCGGCCCAGCCTGAACAGGCTCAGTGCAGACAGACAGGTGGAGCTCCTGGGAGTAACTGGGTGGCAACAGTGGATACATGGGCAGAGGCAACAGCAGAGGCGATTCCCCCTCCTTGCTTGCACTCTATCCTCTTGGCCTGGACCCCTACACCCTGCCAGGACAGAGATCTTCATGGAAAGCTCTCCAGAACAGGGACCCACAACCAGATATGTTGAAACTAATAGAAGAGAGACTGGGGAAAAGCCTCAAACACATGGACACAGGAGAAAAGTTCCTGAACAAAACACCAATGGCTTATGCTCTAAGATCAAGAATTGATAAATGCAAAGTGTGGAGCAGATACTGGAGGACGGACTGTCTGGCTGTATTGGACATATGTTCCTAACCAACCTTTGCTTGCCTATATCCCAGATGTGACAAGCTGCCTTGCCTCAAGTTTTTAGACCTTGTGGAACAGAAAATCAAAAAAGATTCATTATAATGAATCTTGTATTTTTCTTAAAGTTGACCAGTTATTTAGTCTCAATCATTTACTGGTCTAGAAATCACTCTAATACTGGAAATAACAGTCTTCATTTGAAAGGCTGGATCTGGACATTTTCAGAAACATATTTGGAAGTTAGCTGCAGTTCTCTATGATGCTATGATAGCAAGAGATAAAGCTGAAACAGCATCTGGATTTCAAACAATGGTTAGTGCATGTGTTAAGGCTCTTATAATTGTCTAGCTGAAATTGGTTTAGTCTCTTCTACAGTATTTATTGTAAGTTACATTGACTGTATACTTTCTAATTATGTTAGTGTGCTGAAACCTAGCATGTCTGTTACAGGAGTCTTTTATCCAGCTTTTGTCTTACTGCCCCGAGTATTAGAAAACCTTGATTCTCTGAAAAAATCCTGAAAGTTCTGGAAGAAGTATGTTAGGCTTTAAGCAGAAGCAAGATGGTAGTGTGCTTTATTATTGCTGGTATAAGAACTTTAGTTACATTAATTACTAGTACCACTGCTTCTACAATAGCTTTGACACAAGAAGTTAAGACAGCTACTATTTTTTAACCATCTAGCCAAAAAATGGTACTAATTTGTTGAGAATACAAGAGGATTTATATAGCTGTTTGGAACAATGGATTGATGTTCAAATTATTCAAATTATCAAAAGGAGGTTCAGGGTTTAAGAGTTAGAAACCATCTTGAGTGTCAGGACAAATACCTTTGGGTGGTATTACTTCTAAAATGCACAATGATAGTCATTATAATTAGAAAAATGTTTAAAGACATCAGTAGGGTATTTGGCATAATTCTAACACCTCTCTGGATATTTTAACTTTGCATAGTGAGATTATAAATTTAAAGAAAGCTGCTCTGTTTTGCTTTGATGCTGCAGATAATGCTAATAAAATTATCCATGGCTTGAGGTCAGTATTTGCATTTTGGTCAAACCTCAGGAATGGCATATATAGCTTGATCAGGCTAGCCCCTTTTGACCAGGGAATTCTTTTATTCCTGCCCATAGTATTAATGTTTTTCTCTAACTACATCAACAGGTTAGCAATCAAAGTACCTGACTTGAAACTGAAAATGGACCCCCAGATAGAACTATTAATTTAACAGGCTGGCAAGCCAAGTGCAGGTAAGATTTTACATAGAGCCTAACCATCCTAAGACAGAAATGCATTGCTTTTGATAATGCATATTCCACGATGGGTAAGGAAGGCATTCTTGTCAGAGCAACCTAAAAGAGGCTCAGTCTGGTTTATGCAATAAAAAAGGGGGAGATGTGGAGAGCTGTTGCAGCTGCCTGGCAGTAATCTGACATTGGCCAAGGACAAGGAAATGGGCTTCTTGGAAGGAATCTGACAAAGGCCATGGAAAAGGCAATGGACTACAGGTATGATTCTAACATTAGGCTAGAACAGAGACGTAACTTCAGGCAGAAATCTAAATCCTAGGCTAGAACAAAAAAAGTAATTACAACCAGGAATCTAAAACTTAAGCTAGAACAAAGAAGTAGGCTTTAGGCATGAAAATTACTTTGAGGTAGGACAGGGAAGTAGGCTCTGATATTTTGGTTACCCTGATAAGCCCTTAGAAATATTGATCACAGGGGTGATCACAGGACTCTGTTTATTGTCGTGCGTGTTCTTTGACTATCTGGGTTTGTTGTCTTGCTTGTCCCTTAACTATTGTCATCTATTGCATTGCTAGTTCCTCAACCTAGAACTGACCTTAATATTTGCATGTAATTTAAATGGTATAAAAGCAAAGTAGGCAGAGGGATGGAATAGGGGATTAAAGGGGGAAGATGGGAAAGGGAGATAACATCTGAAATGTAAATAAATAAAATATCTAATAAAAAAACTCACTATCTTCCCTGGGTTGGCTAATTCTTCCTTTATCATGCCCATTAAATTACTAGTATTGCTTACCCAATTGCTTCAACTGAAATGTTTTAATGGGTTTTCATTCTCTAGCTGTATTATTCTACATTTTAGCTAGGAGTAGCATCTTGGTGAGTCATCCTTTGTTAAAATAAAAACTTTTTTCTCTCAAAAAGCAATCTTCTTGACCTCAGAACTTTGGAATGAGAGTGCATGTTATTCAGAAAAAGAGACAGGATGTCCCTGGTACCAGTTGCACCAGGCATAGGCAACCTGGGGTAGTGAAATAGCAACAGATGGTGTTGGTTTAGCCTCATATTCAATTTCATTATATCTCAACAGATGTGACCTCTCTCCCCTGCTGACTGCGCTATCCTAACTCAGGTGACATCACATTTAACCTGAATTATTGCAGATGCCTAACTCTTCTGGCATATTTTGTTTGTTTGTGTTTGTTTGTTTAAATCCATTCTATAACTCCCTGCAAAGACTCTGAATGAATATTTGTGCTAATCATTGCAAACTACTGAAATTTACTTGGGCTAATATGAGCAGAAACAGAATTGTGTTGCAATTATCATGCAATCCTCAGATCAATTGGAAGTCATAGAATTAAACTCAGGAAGTGTAAAAACTCAAAGAGATTAGAGAGTTAGGAAACACAAAATTTTGTCCTGAGAAAGGTCAGGTGATGGCACAGTCACTGTCAACAGAGGCAAACCATCACCGAAAGTATACACATTGCTGATAAGATAGGATGTTATGTGTACCTGTTACTGGGTTAATCACTCAAACCAAGGAATAATGTAAGTCTTTCTGATTGGCTGAAAAAAATCAGGCCATGTGCTTCATTCTATTAGTAGGAAGAAGATGTTCCTGTCTGTTTTTAGCTTTCGTAGTGATAGAGTTCAGCCTCCAACTAAAACCACATAATAAGGCATTCCTAAATTAGCAAGAGTCATTAGATTCTAGGTGGTGGAAAAATAATATATATTAGTAATAATCTTCTTTAAAGGAGGCCCTTAACCTTGTTATGCCCCCTATTCAAACTAATCATCGACTACATATTCCCTACACTATAAAATCCACATTTTTAATGCGGCATCAAATAACCCCCAGGACTCTATTTCCAGCTTTCTTTATTCTTCTTTGCATATTTTAATTGAGAACTGAGTGAAGACTAGTCTTATTCTAGTTTCATTGCTCTGCTTAGACAGTTCTATCTCTTAATAATTTTCTACATGTATGACAGTTACATCACCTTCAAGAAACCTTTCAAAGGCTCCACCCTGCAGCTGACTCACACAGATATAGATACCTACAGCTGAACAGTAGGTGGAGCTTGGAGATTCTTATGGAAGAATAGGAAGAAGGATTTCGAACCCAGAAGAACATAGGAACTCCACAGGAAAACCAACAGAGTCAACTAACTTAGACACTCAGAGACTGAACCACCAACCAAAGAACATACTTGGGCTGGAAAAGATGTGCAGCTTGATCTTCATGTGGATCCCCAAACAACTGGAGCTGGGATTATCCCAAAGGTTGTTGCCTGTGGAATTTCTTCTAGCTGGGCTGCCTTGTCTGGTCTCAGTGGGAGAGGATGTACCTATCCTTATAGAGACCTGATATTCCAGCATTGGGCAGATACCCAAAGAGGACCTTACCCTCTCAGAGGAGATGGGAGTAGGGAGGGAGAAAGACTGTGGGAGGGGTGATCAGGAGGGGGTAGTGAATAGTATATAAAGTGAATAAGTTAAAACAAACAAAAAAGAATTCTCTCAAATATAAGCCCTTCCAGCATGCCATGTTTCCAGATAATCTCTCCCCTTTCAAAGTTCCCAATCAAAAATGCTTACCTTCCTTTCAATTTATAGTTCAATCTTCTATGTACTCTCAATTTTTCTGTAGATGATGGTCTCCTAAGGAGCAAGATGCAATTTATTCTTTGTATTTTTACAAATATCATTAACGTTGATGTCAAATAAATGGTAAGCTATATGTGCAAATGCAGCCGTGAGAAGCCAATCTAAAGCATAATAAACCACAATTGCTGTGGAACAAAAAGAGCAGGAAGCCACAATAACAGAGATGAGCTCCACATTAAGGACATTCAATGTAACCATAAAATTCCGATGAAGAAACCAGCTTTCTTTATACATTTCCTAAACAAAAGCATTCATTTTCAAACGACTCAATCTGCCCTTCACAAGGTAAGTTTCCCGAGATGTACATTTGATTTACAGAAATGTTGGAATTTGAACAAAGAATGAAACCGTTCCCCAAACTCTGAGACTTCCAAAAAAATATATATTCTCTTTGTATTTTATGGAGAAACAGAGAGGGAAAATGAACCAGTTTAGTGGAAAACCAAAAAAATAAAAGATGATTGAAGGGTTTGGGGAAAGATCTAATAAAGTAGGTCAAGAGGGTAGCTATTATTCAGCATAAAGACTAGAGGCTGATTTGAGACAATTTAATAACCGTCTGGGAACACATGAAGGGTTCTCAGAGAATAATCACCAGTTTATCTTCAACTTCATTTTGGACCAGAACAAGAGAAAAATTATGTTAGATAAAAGGAAGATTCCTTAATCATAAAAATTATTTAATTCTAAAAGGATAGCTACAGAAAGTTACAGACTCTTGCTCCTTCTGATAAGACTTTAAAATACATTTCAAAGGGCACAAACCACCCAAGGGCAAGGAAAGCACACACACACACACACACACACACACACAAAACCCCTCTTTCAATGTCTCAACTCCAAAGTTTCAAATTAATTTCTTTTAGAAATTTTCACTTTTTAAAAATTTTCTATTCTGACTAAAAAAAAGTGTGTTTAAAATAATTTTAAGATTTGTTAACATTCCAGTTTTCTCCCACATCCATCTTAAAATTCTGCCATTTTGATGATCACTTCCTGGCATTTATGTGAGTGCTAAACAGGGAGAAGGTGAGCAAAAACATATGCAATCTAGACTTTAAAATACATTCCAGTTAGTATTTCTCATCCTCGCTTCTGAGGAAGGTCTGAGCAAACCATGGCTCTTGAACCACCATGTCCCTTTCTCCCTTTAGGACATAAAAACCGCTTGTCTATGCATCATGGAACTGTTTGGTTAATTGAAAACTTAAGGGTTCTTTGGAAAGATGGTTGGATAGTGTTTTGCTGGGACAAACGCGTGAAGGAATAGTTAAAGTGGACACAGATGTGAAAGGTCAAGGCAGACTCGTGAAGGAACATTTTGCAAAAACAGACACGGGAGAGAGGATGCTCTGCTAGAGCAAGCACCTGAAAAGGCATATGATGAAGGGTTCTTTGCTAGGGCACACATGTATTGGTCCACCTTGTATTCACATAGTCGAGCTGCATTTGTCAGAACTCCATAGAGAGAGACAAGAAACTTCTGGTGGTGTGCTGCACTTTGTTGCCACTTCCTCGGGCTGATTGGACGCTTGTGCTGAGGCAAGAGCCATGCTGAGGATACATGATTTGGAGGGTATAATAGGTCTCTATGGAGTGACAGAGACAGAGCTTGGCTTGCTGGTATAGCTAGCTGTGCAACGCATGTGGCTTTTCATATCTTTGCTGATCTTAGCTTCCCTGAGAGAGGAACACCCGAGAACTTCTTCTGGTGTCCCTCCTGGTCCCTGCTGTTGACTCAAGTCCTGCTAGGTCATGTCACCACTGTTGCTAACCCAACTCTACAGAACTGTACTGCTGGTGTAGCCGTGAAGTGTTTTCAAGTGGATCAAACTGCAGCTGCTGACCTGTAAACTGAACTGATTTCCTGACAACACAGATGAGAGTTGTTCCAAAAGCCCACTTCTAAATAGGTCCACTTCCCCTGTATTCCTTTTTTCCCCACTACTTCTGGTGGGCAGTGAGCTACAAGAGAGGTCGAAGTGTTTAGAACCATCATAAAAATAGAATTTGAAAATTTTAAGCTACAGTTTGTTGTCTGTCATTGCTTCCCATGAGATTTTCTGTAACCCAGATGTATATCAGGAGAGATAAAGAAAGAAAAAAAGAAAGACAGAGAGAGAGAGAGAGAGAGAGAGAGAGGAAGAAGAAGGAGGAGGAGGAGGAGGAGGAGGAGGTGCAGGAGGAGGAGGAGGAGGAGGAGGGAGGGAAAAAGGGAGGGACAGAGGGGAGAGAGAAAATAGGATCATGATACTGATACTTACAGTGCAACTACTATCAAAGATAACAAAGGTAACATTTTCACTAAAGTTTGATTGTTTTACTATATGTTTCTAAATTAGCAGAAGAAACTGAGTATGTAGAAAGACCCAGAAATGAAAGCAATGTTTGCAATTTTAGAAAAATTTAAAGTTCTTGAGAACCCAGAAACAGTTCTCCAGACACGTTTCAGTGACATCATTGGGAGACCCAACAGGGTACACACTGGATAGAAAAAAGAAGGACTTGGCTCATCAGATCATGTTGGCTAGGGAACCCATCAGGGAAGGGCTGTTGTTGGAGTCTTGAGTTCTGAATATGTAGAGAAGGCCGGTATGCTGAAAATTGAATCCAAATTTCTGTATCCATCTTGAGATAAAAAATATTTCTCAAAGAAACCTTATTTTTAAATCTTAACACCTCTTGTTATTGGACGGGGCTCATCAACCCATCCAATTATAAAAAATTACCTGCTTTCTTTAAAGCCAACTAATTGTAAGTGTTGGTTACATCTACAAAATACGTTCACAACCACATTTAAATGAGTGCTTAATCAAACAGCTGGGCACCAACCTGGCTAAGTTGCCAGATGAAATTTAGCCATCAAAACTTAGAAACTTAGGTTCCTTCTTCTTTACTTGGGGAGAAGGAGATCATGTGAACATAGCATCTGAGCATATATGTGAAAGTATGTGCATATGAATGTAAAAGCCTGAAGCACATGCATAAAGTTGATATGAGCTGTTTTTCTTCTCTCGTTCTGTCCTTCACATGTGGTGGCAGGGGTTCTCTCCACCCCAACTGGGAGATTCCAGCTAGACTATCTAGCCAACTGGCTGTGAGGATACCTCTTTTTGCCTCCTGAGTACTAATATTGCAGGTGTATACCACACCTGTGTGGCCTTTATGCAAGGGATCTAGGGATCTGAGTTCTAGTCCTCACTGAGGATTTTATCCACTGAGCCATGCCCCTGACTCCATGTTCTTTTTCTTTTTTTTCTTTTTTTTTTCTTTTGCTTTTAAAATTCTGCCCATTTTTCTTTAGTTTTTAACCTTTGATTTTTACAGTCCAGATTTAATCCTCTTCCATGTCTACCCTCTGATTGTTCCACATCCTATACCTCCTTCCCCTGACATCTCAAAAACGATGTCCCCACCCGCCCCACCCCCACCCCACCAGACTTCCCCACTCTCTGGGGCCTCCAGTCTCTTGAGTGTTATGTGCATCTTCTCTCACTGAGGCCAGACCCAACAGTACTCTTCTGTATATATGTCTGGAGCCTCAAACCAGCTATGCTGCCTAGTTGTTGGCTCAATGTTTGAGAGATTACAGGGGTCCAGGTTAGTTGAGACTGCTGATCTTTCCTATAGGGTTGCCCTCCTCCTCAGCTTCTTCCAGCTTTTCCCCAATTCAGCCACAGGGGTCAGCAGCTTCTATCCATTGGTTGTGTGTAAATATCAGCATCTGACTCTCTCAGCTCTTGTTGGGCTGTCGTGAGAGGCCCCTTTCTGTGAGCACAGTAATTTTGTGTAGCATCCATAACAGTGTCAGGCCTTGGGGCCTCCCCCTGAGCTGGATTCTATTTTGGGCCTGTCAATGGATCTCCTTTTCCTCAGGCTCTTCTCCATTTTAGTCCTTGAAGTTCTTTCAGACTGGAACAATTTTGGCTTTGACTGTGGAATGTCAACCCCATCCTTCTACTTGAGGCCCTGTCTTTCTACGGAGGTACGCTTTACAAATTCTCTCTCCCCACTGTTTGGCATTTCATCTAAGGTCTCTCCCTTAGAGTCCTGAGAGTCTCTCACTTCCCAGGTCTCTGGTGCATTCTAGAGGGTCCTCCCATCTCCAACTTCCCTAGGTTGCCTGTTTCCATCCTTTCTGCTGGTCCTCAGGGCTTCAGTCCTGTTCCCCACACACAATACCTGATCATGTACTTTTTTCCCCTCCCTGCCCCTTTCCTACCCACATCCCTCCTCCATCTCCCTTTTTTGATTACTTTCTTTTCCCTCCCAAGTGGGATGGAGGCATCCTCACTTGGGCCCTTCTGCTTTTTAACATTTTTTGTGTGGATTGTGTAGAATCACGGGTATTCTGTACATTTTTGGCTAATGTCCACTTATTAGTGAGTACATACCATGCATATCCTTTTAGGTCTGAGTTACCTCACTCAGGGTGACATTTTCTAGTTCCACCCATTTGCCTACAAAACTCAGGATGTCCTTGTTCTTAATAACTGAGTAGTATTTCGTTGTGTAAATGAACCACATTTTCTGTATCCTTTCTTCCTTTGTGAAACATCTGGGTTGTTTCCAGCTTCCAGCTATCACAAATAGGGCTGCTATGAACATAGTGGAGCATGTGTCCCTATGGTATGATGGGGCATCTTTTGGGTATATGCCCAAAAGTCATATAGCTGGATCTTCAGGTAGATCTATTTCCAAACTTCTGAGTAACCTCCAGATTGATTTCCAAAGTGGTTGTACCAGTTTGCAATCCCACCAGCAATGGAGGAGTGTTCCTCTTTCTCCACATCCTTGCCAACATGGGCTGTCTGTCACCTGAGGTTTTGATCTTAGCCATTCTGATTAGTGTAAAATGGTATCTCAGGGTCGTTTTAATTTGCATTTCCCTGATCACTAAGGACTTTGAACATTTCTTTAAGTGCTTCTCAGCCATTCGATATTCCTCTGTTGTGAATTCTCTGTGTAGGTCTATACCCCATTTTTTGATTGGGTGGTTTGGTTTTTTGGTGGTTAGCTTCTTGAAAATACATATATATATATTTGGACCACTTGGACTTGAGCTTTGTGCAAGGTGAAAAACATGGATCTATTTTCATTATTCTACATACAGACTGCCACTTAGACCCACATCATTAATTGAAGATGCTTTCCTTTTTTTCATTGTATATTTTTGGCCTCTTTGTCAAAGATCAAGTGTCCATAAATTTGTGGTTTTAGTTCTGGGTCTTCAATTCTATTCCATTGATCTATCTGTCTGTCTCTACCAATACCATACATTTTTTATATCACTATTGCTCTGCAGCATAGCTTGAGGTCAGTGATAAACCCAGCCATTCTTTTATTGTTAAGAATTGCTTTTGCTATTCAATTTTTTTTATTTTTGCATGTTCTTAAACATAATAATTTTTTATTAATTTTTGTGCTAAAATTCCTGCAACTCCCCTATTAAGCTTGTCTCTGATAATAGGAATAGATTCTTTGCAAATGAGTCTATTTGACTTTTGTGTTTTGTTTGTATTTTGTTTAGTTACATATGCCTGTGATCTGCTGTTGTCTAAGAATCAGGGATATAAAAATGAAAATCAGTAGGCCCCTTGATGTCATGGCTCTTACAGTCATCTGCTTTAGAGTTACCATTCTAAATGTGTTACACTGTGTATTACAGAAACATCACTATATATTACCTTTACATAATGTTAATTTTTATATGTACCAGTTTATCTGCTTATTCCTTTTCTTCTTAATATTATCATTTTCAACAAGCTGACGATATTTCTGTTCCTCCTAGCTTAGTCTGAGTATGGAGTATAAAACAGTCTGAATAGCTACACATAATTATGCCATGTCCTGAGAGAGTATAACAAATATTTGAGTACAATCTTTTGATCTTGAAAACAATTTTTGGAATGACCTATGGAGTTTGACATACTCTATACCATACAACTTTATTCTTCCAAGAATAAACTACAAATAGTCAGGTTTTATATATATATATATATATATATATATATATATATATATCTTTTGATAAACCACACTTATAAAAAGTACATTTAAGAAAACTGTAGAAAATAATGAGCCCTTGTGCATGCATACATAAGTTATAAAACATGCACAAATAAATTTATAAAAATAAATTTATTAAAATTTCAGAATCTTAAAATAAATTAATTTATTAATTAATGCACACTGCCTAACTCTGATACACACAGTTCAGCACCTGAACCAACCAAACTTTAAAAGCTTGACAACTTGTTTCAGAATTGTTCTTAAAAGTAACTCTGCTTTCTTAATAGAATTGCTTTTAATGTGCCTCAGAAATAAACACACCTAAGAACAAGTCCTTCCTGGGGTATGAAGGCCTGAAATCTTATTTTCAGTTCCTCGTTGTTCTGGAATCTGCACTTTTCTGCCCAAGGTCTAAGGCGAAAGATCTACACATATTTCATAAAATGGCCTTTATAATTTTTCACTCTACACCTCCACGAGTGTTAATACATGAGAGGGAAAAATGAGATAATGGAAAAAAATAAGAAAAGACTGGAAACATAAGCAGGAAATATCCTGTGATGAGTTTTAATGATGTGAAAAATAAACCAGAAATATCCCAAAAGTCTGCACTGTGTTAAAGAAAACATTTGGGGTTGCGTCAGATGCTTTTAAGTACTGTAACAAAACACCCAAGAAAACAACCTAAAAAGGGGAAGAGTTTCATGGGATCCTTGGTTTTGGTGGTTTCAACGCTTATTATTTGGATCTGTTGTTCTAACCTAAAACCAGAAAGAGAGCAAAATGGTGGTGGGAGAGGCCAGGGGTGAGTGGTGATAGTGGTAGATGGTGGTAGTTGTGCCAGTAAATGATGGGAGTGTGAGTGGTGGTGCGGGTAGGTGGTGGTGATAAATGGTCATGGTAGCAGTCCTGGCAGATGGTGGGAGGAGTTGAGGGGAGTGTTTATGGATGGTATGGTGGTGGTGATGGTAGTATATGACCAAGAAAGCTGCTTATCTGATAGGAAACAGGGAAGAAAGAGCAAAAGGAGGAGAGACACTCTGACAACTTAATTCCTCCAAGTAGACCTCACCTCCCAATAATGTTATCAAATTATTAACCCATCTGTAGATTAATCTATTGTGTAAGTGAGAGTCTTCATTATCCAATCACTTTCCAAAAATCCATCACCCTTTCACACATGAAAATTCTGCATCTGTCCCCACAGGTTAGTGTCAGACAATCACCAGGACAATTCCTATCACTCAAGCAGTTGGATCAGAACATCTAAAACTTATTTTTTGTTTTTGTGTTGTTTTGTTTTTTAAAAAGAGGTAGCATTAGATCTCCTGCCACAACATACACAGGAGAAACCAGAGGAAGAACACCTACAGGCTGCTCAAAATAGCAAAATGGGGGAGGAAAACAACTTTGATCATCTACTTCCTTTTCAGTAAAAATTGCCCAGGGAAGATTTCTCAAATTACTCTTCCTCGAGTGTTTATTATGGGATTTGTTCTAGATGATCAAGAGAAACTTCACTGAATGAACTCCCAGTACACAATAATTATATTTAACTACAAGATGTTTCTGGGAGGAAAAAAAAATAGCACTGGCAAGAGTTGTTCAAGTATCAGAAAATACCTAGCAGAACAAAATTAACGCAAAACAAAAACTGGAAGACCAGGAGAGGAGGAAACACAAGCAGTTCCTCAATTGAATTATAAATTGAGACTTGGAATAAAATATTCTTTAAATTGATAAATCTTTGTCATGTTTAAAAGTATACTGAACAATACTATGTTCCAAAGTAGATGATGGAAAGGCTGAAGAGAGGGTTCAGCAGTCAGACCTTGTGCTCTTACAGAGGACCCAGGTTTGTCTCCCAGCACCCACATGGCAGCTCATATCTGTCTGTATCTCCAGTTCCAGGGGATCTGAAGCCCTCCTTGTTCTTCTTTGGGTACTAAGCATGTATTCATGGTGCATATCATATAAGCAGGCAAACACTCATACATATAAAATAAAAATAAATATGTTTAAACTAAACAATAAAAAAGGAAAAGAAGGGCACAAAAGAATTTCAGTCTACAATTTGTTCTGAGCATGGATAGCTCATGAGGTGATTACTTGCATTATTTAAGGATATTAATATGATACAACTACTAGGGGTGAATCTAACTAGACCTTACAAACATGTAATACTTTACAGAAGTAGGAAGTTGCCTCTCTGGGGACTAATTATGCTCCCCAAAATATTTAATTTTATACACAGTGTCAAATATATAATAAAATATAGCAATGAAAAGGAAGAACAGTGAGAAGAAATAAAAAGCATGCTACCAGATACAACAGAATCAAACCGGATGTGGCTAAGAAAAGAACCATGACTGGGCCTTGGTGGCACACACTTTTAATCCCAACACTCAAGAGACAGAGATAGGTTGACCTCTGTGAGTTCAAGCGAGTTCCAGAACAGCCAAAGATACACAGAGAGACTCTGTCTCACAAAACAAGGGAGAAAGGAAGGAAAGAAGGAAGGAAGGAAGGAAGGAAGGAAGGAAGGAAGGAAAAAGAACGAAGAGAGAGGAGAGTAACAAAGGAACAAAAAAACCCATCAGAAGTAATTTTAAGTTTTGAATGTCTTTTATTTTAAAAAAGAGAATGAGGATTGTATATATTCATTGCATACAACTTATTTTGAAATAGACATACATTGTGGTAAACCTTATGTAAACTAATCAAAATGCATTACTTTAAAACATACTATCGAAGAGCAACATAGACAAAAATAAATGGTGTATTTCTATAAAGAAGGAAAAAACAAACAAAAATTGAGATCTAGAGCCAAAAGTAATACAGGATAATAAAGATGGGTTTAATGGCATACTGGACAAAGCAGATGAAAAAGATCAATAAACTTGAACAAATGTAAAAGAATACGTTGAAACCAACAGAGAGAAGCATAACATTAAGAAGACCTGAAATCTGAGAGACAATAGTAAACAATATGCATGTAAGAAAAAAATGCAACAGGATACATTGTCATGTGATAGCAGACAAATATTTATAAATATGGAAATAGTTTAAAATTATAATAAGTATTATCAGTCAAATTATGAGAACCATACTAATGGGAAAAAATTGGAGCCGACATACTAGTGCAGTTATGGTGGCACAAACTTATAGTCCTAGAACTAAGAAGGCAGGAGGCAGGATGATAGCCTGGATCTCACAGTAAGAACATTTTCACAGATGGCCAAAAGAATCAAACACAATAAAACGGTGCTTTTTAAATAAAGAAGATAATAGATGATAGAGATTGATGATAGTCAGATGATAATAGGTAATAGATGATATAGATAGATAATAGTTGATAGATAGATAGATAGATGATAGATAGATAAATAGATGATAGATAATAGGTGATAGAGATAGATGATAGACAGAAAATAAAGAAAAGATAGATGATAGACAATATATTAGATAGGTGTAGGACCGTGAAGGGCAGCCTGGTTCCTGGTTGAGCAAAGGCTAAAAACCCTGGTGACCCTGAAGGAACGGAAGGCGATTTGTCCTTCTCCTGAGCACCTGGGTCCTATCACATAGCTACGCCCCTCCCCCAACCCCCCCCCCCCCACACACACACACACAGACACAGCCCTCCATAGATTTGTGGCCATCAGTCACATAAGATCAATGCCCCAAGCCCCTCCACAGGTAGAGGACGTGACCTGTGATCATGTAGCCTCAAGACAGATCTCCATTTTAATAAGGTACCTGAAGGCCTGGAGGACTTAGCCAATAAAATCCCCTTCCTAGACACTCCGCCCTGCAAAAGGTATTTAATCTCAGGCCTGCCTTGAGAAGTGGGGTACGGTTTTACACATCCACTTTCCTTCCACCAAGACAATAAATACCTTAAAACCATAGACTGTCTCTTTTCACCGGGATCTGCTGTGGGGAGCCATAGAAAAGGCCTTCACCTACAGAGTTGCCATCTAATCTCCCATACAAGGCTTCTCTGTGTTCCCATCCATGACCACTAAGCCAAGCCAGCTGGGCTGACAAGCCAAGGACTCCTTCCCACGGGATCCAGCCAGAGCTCTCCCTCCTTTTCCCCCTCTGTCTCAGACTAGATCTAGCCCGTGGGCTCCACTCCATTCTCAGCATCTTCTGTGGCTCCCAGGGTCTCCTGGGAGCCCAAGAGCCTGAGAACCAGATAGCCCTAGTCTCCCTGCAGGCCCAGGGACCCCTAAGCCAGCTCCAGCTGCCCCTGCACCTCAGACTGCGCTCCCCAACTCTAGAGCGCGTGTCCCCGGGGCTGCTCGATGGTCTATGGCCTCACACTCATCCACCCAGCAACACAGGGTGAGCACAGTCAAAACTCCCACATCTTATCTCCCTGGGCAGCCGAGCCCAGTGGCAAAGTGGACATGAGACCCCATTAACCCTAGAGATAGATGATAGATAGACAGATGATAATACATAATACATAGGTGATAAATTATAGATAGATGATAGGTAGATAGTAGACAGACAGACAGATGGTTGATAGACTGAGTGCACTCTGACGATCTTGCTATCAGATACATAGAGCATGAAGAAACCATCACAGGGCAATGGGAATGTTATGATAATTTTGTGAGCTCACAATTAGGAAAAAACATGAAACATTAGATTCGTCAGAGAAAAAAAAACTCGGTTTAAAAAACTGGATTAAACGGTAGGAATCATAGCTTTTCCTTAATGATATGATTGTTTAGTAACATTAGTCTTTTGAATATGCTAGATTAAATAATAAATAAATATTTTGATATTTTCTCAACATTTCATCTGTTGTATTAAATAAATAAAAAACTGATATTTTTATTGTAAAAATGATAAATGTTCATAAAAGGCACAGAAGAAATTTAGTTAAGCCGAGGGATGGTGGTAAAATAATTAACATCATAATCATGTCACCAAATATCATTTTTAGTATATCTGCTTGTGTGCATACAGGGAGGCAATAGATAAACTTGGAAACTTAGATAAAGAAAGCTAACAATAGATTATAGACAGTGGATAAATATAGATGATGATGAAATTAAATAATATATAGAGATTCCATTTGTTTTAATAATACTACAGTATGATTTTAAAATAACATGAGCAGGCTAGACATCCTAGCATACACCTTTAATTCCAGCACTTGGGAGGCTTAGGCATATAAATCTCCCAGGCCAAGTCCAGCCTAGTTTACATAGCAAGTCCTAGACCAACCATGGCTGTATTGTGAAAGCCTGTCTCAAGAAAAAAATAATAGGAAAGAAGGAAGGAGGGAAGAAAGGGAGGGAGGGAAGGAGGGAGGGAGGGAGGGAGGGAGGGAGGGAGGGAGGGAAGAAGGAGAGAGGAAAGGAAGGAGGGGAACAGGGAGGGAGGGAGGTATGGAGGAAGGAAGGAGCGAGGAGAGGAAGGAGGGGCAACAGGGAGAGAGGGAGGGAAAAGAACAGAGAGAAAGAAAAATAGTTGTGAGAAACTTTCTTTATAAGGACTGCTTTTCAGTTTTCAGAGGTCAAGACAACAACCTTATTATTGTGGCTAAAGACCACCACCGAAATCAATAGCAAATATCTCCTTCCAAATGTGTGCAGATTGCTTTCATTTATAACTGCAGACACGAAAACCTGTCAGGACATTACTAAGAGTAAAACCCATGCTTCTGTTCACTAAACCTAAACCATTGCATTAGTGCAGACCAAGACAAACACAAAATATCACAATAGTGCTTTGGGGGATATGCGCTTCATTAAAGATAATCCAGTACAATCTGACAAAACATAAGGTGGCTATTCTTTCTGCAGCAACACAGATGACGACTTTATTTTAAAGCCATAGCAGATTGAATTTTTGCATGATGTTTTCTTTAAACTGCCTTGCTTAATCTAGAAATACATTAAAACACTCATCCACCAGCTGTGCTGGCTTCAGCTGTAGCAAATTGATGATTAGCTTCCTCCTGACAATATTTTCTTCCTACAATAATTTTAACTGGACTGAAATAGCAATAAATTTCTGGGGTGGAGAATACACTTTTTTTTTTATTAAACTTTTGAGTCCATTTTGCCTTTAAAGCATTTGAACTATCAAAGTGAATAAAAGTACTGATATTAGGGAAAAATACTAATTGGACATTAACATTTATTACCACCCAAAAGCCATGTAATGAGGCATAATTAATTACAATTGCCTCTGTTACACTCCACCACAAATGTATAAATGTGTGACTGTAGTAACAGTCTCAGAACCTATTAATAATTTAAGCCAATTTTGCTTGTAGACAATGCAGGCAAATCTTTATGTTCTGCACTGTGTCATTTAAATGTTACGTGAAGTGAGATATCATGAAATGGGGGATTGGTGGAGTGGATAACCAAGATATCATTTGAGATATAAATGAATGGAACGATTAATAAAAAAATTTAAAAAAATAAATTTTACATTATTTTTCTTTTAGTCAAAAATCAATTAAGCTTGTACCTAAAAATAATTTTTAATTTATACTTAGAATTAAATTTGATTTACTTAAAATTAAAATACATATATATGTGAACCATGTATTTTTCTCATATATATGAGAATCCTTATATTCTGAAGTTTTCATATATATATATATATATATATATATATATATATACACACACATATATATATGAATCCTTGTATTCTGAAGTTTCTGAGTAAATATTTGCTTATTGTTTTAATGTTTTCCTCATGTTGGAAGAACACAGTTAAAACCCATAAGATGGAGTATATTTGAAGATATAGTGTTTTTATCAAATCAACCCCCAATTCTTCCCTTCCTGTTTCTCCCCTCCCGACTTTGTGTGCTTTAACACCCAGAGTCCACTTAGTCTTGCCTGCATGTGCATGTGTGTAGGACCTTCGACGGGAGAATGTGTGGCCTCTCTGGCAGCCATCACTTGCTAGTATCTCCTCAGCTAGGAGTGGAGCTCATGAGCCCTCCTTGATTTGATCTTGGGTAGGTGTTGAGCATGCAGTCACAGCTTCTATGCAGTCAGATGTGCAATGGCCCAGTCATGTCCAGCAAAGACTGCTTCACTTACAGATGTCCACTGCCTCTGCCCCCTTTCCTGTGACAATCTGCAAGCCTTGGGAAGAAAGCATATGATATAGATGTCCCATTTAGAGTTGAAAATTCTGGGCCTTCTTTTATTCTTTGCACTCTGAACAATCTCAGATCTCTGTATTAATCACCATCTGCTGCTAAAAGAAGCATTTCTGATGAGGGTTGAGAGATGCACTAGTCTATGGATGTGAAGAGCAGAACTTAGGAGCGTTTTATTACTGTGCCCACCTAGCAGAAGGATAGTATTAAATTCTCTGCTAGTTTTCAGGTAACCACAAGATTTTAGCACAATAAACATTATTGGGTCTAAGTTCTAGGCTCTTTTCCTTTTCCTGGCTCTGAACTGGTACAAATTTCCATCTGCCTCTGATATGTAATGCATTGCATATTTCTGATTAGCATTTTAATTAAGATATACAACCTTTGAGCTGAGTGAATGTCACACCTAAATCTATCTTTATTTATATTATTTTGTATTTTGCAAAATATAAAGTAAAGAGAGAATATAAAGTACATAAATATAAGTAAAGGGACATTTTATTAATTTTGACTCTTTTGAAGACTGAGGTAAACCAAATTGATTAACATCAAATGTATTTGAACTAAAAGCATCCCCAAATCATTTATGGCCAAAAGTTATTATCTTGAATTATCCAATCTCTTGTGAGCAATTATAAGTAACTTTGGTAAACTTCCCATGTTCAAACATAATTATGAGGTCCTGAGTGTGTTGGTCACAGATTTTATGTATGAAGCCAAAAATATTTGGATTAACTTCCATATTTTAATTGGGAAGAGTATTATAACCACGTTCTCTGTTGCTGTTATGAAGTTCAATACACAGGTGAAGGAAAGAAACAGCATTCAGTTTCAAGCAGTTTGACAACAGAACCAGGGACCTGAAACCATAAAGAAACAAAAGCAGAAAAGCAGTATCATTGAGAAAAACACTAATTTTCGAGAGAAGTCTTATTCTGTGAGATGCAAGACTTATTGATTAGATTATTTGGGAAACATTTGTTTTTAAATCCTGGGTTGACAAAATAGCTCTGCTGAGTCAACATAATGATCCAAGAAGCAGACCAACTCCACAAAGCTGTCTTCTGACAACCACAGGAGACCCCGCACAAGTGTGCCCCCTCATATGCCTTGTACATATAAATAATAGTAACAAATATAGTTTATTTTAGAAGTTCTAGCAATGACAGTGTCCTCCAAAAAGTCTCACTCAGTAGCTCTCTTGTGGCATACTGGATTATAGGGTTTGATAAGCACTTCATATTGTCTCTATTCAGTGTTAACAGGGAAGGTTCTGAGAATGTGAAAAATCTGAACTCAGTACACTCTAACACAAGAGCACTATCGGGCTCTCTTTACTTTTTCTTTGTTATTGGCCAGAAGTCTCTCTGCTTTGTTAGAAATGTGTATACAAGGTTGATTATGTCCTAACTGGGATATGCTGTATTCAGATACTGAGTCAATCAGTAAAACACAATTTTAGATACTTCTGTGAATGCGTTCTTAGGTGAGAACTCATTTAAATTAGTAAAGACAGTGAAGCAGATTGTTGTCCCTTAATCAGTTGCCCACCCCAGCAGAGCAGAAGGTGGGCACTGCCCCAAGAATGAGAATGTCCCCACGTATGGATCTTCAACTGCAGCATTGGCCTTCCTGGCTCTACAGCAGCTTTCAGCTTTTGGACATGAGCTGAGACTTCTGATCTGCAGATTTTACATTTACCAACATCAACAGATAGGTGGGTAGTGAGATAGATGAAGACAGACAGACAGACCATAGAACGAGAAAAAGCAGTCAGTACAAAAGTTCAAGATTCTTCATTTTTACTGTTGTATAAGCTTCATGCTCTCTGATTCTGGAAAGTTCTATTATATCTTGCAGACTTCTGTTTTCCAACCTGTTGGTAAAGAAGTATGCTGATCTGTTTGTCTGCTTCGACAATTAGAGTACTAGCACATACTGGAAAGTGTGTAAAGGGAAGAATTAGGTTATACCTGGCAGAGTAAACACACACATTCAACTATAATTCCTCTGCAGCAATAATAATAGTGGCACAATGGTTTTTAAATAATTACACCATTGAAAAACAATAAGCAAGGTTGAGAAAAGGCTATAGCAGCAATGACAATAGACTTATTAACATGGGAGAGAGAAATTTCATGAGCCCAACCCTATTCAAAGAATTATTGGCAACTATGAACTGTAGGGAACAGAATAAATAGTCTTCCCCAGGGAAGAGCCTCAAAACTGATTGATTATCCAACACCCAATAGTCAGTCTCATGATCATATACATACAAGTATTGTATGGACTGTGCAGCTTTTATTTACATAGTTAGAGACACATGTGTGTATGTGTAGGGTGTGTGTGTGTGTGTGTGTGTACATGTAACATCAATTAAAGAAAAAGAAGTAATTAATTGGAAAGAATGTATAAGGGATGATACAAGAAAGGAATTAGAGGAAGGAGAGGAAATGCGGCAAATGATATGATTTATTATAGTTTCATTTTTTTTATTGAGAAGCTAAAAGCAGCCAGATAAATAGCAAATGGTTTAGCATCCAAAGAGAATGCTAAGCACATAATGGAAACTTTATGTGTTACCCAATTTGAGTGACATAATTTTAAAAATGTAAAAAGAGAGAGAAAGCAAAGAATACAGTCTGTCAGACGGACAGACAAACAGAAACACACATAGACACAGACACACACACATACACACTCACACACAGACACACACATACACAGACACACACACACACACACACACACACACACACATACCACAGTGTTGTCAGGGAAAATATTGGTTGGGACATAGAGTCCCAGGGATCCCAGGATGCTCATGGCAGGGTGACCACCAGTCCCTTTCTCAAGCATAAAATGTGGGGGAAAACTAGCCTTAACTGAGAGAAGTTACATAAAATAAAATCAGAAAATGCTTCATAGTGATACTGAAAGTTTCACATCTAATCCCTAATGTCTTCCCAAGCACTGGCAGTCACTCACATCTAGGACAAAGACAAGTATCTGACAAAAAAAAAAAAAAAAAAAAAAAAAAAAAAAAGCCTGAAACACTCTCAAGAAATTCCTAAATTAAGTCAGACACCCCAGAGTGCACTCACAGTTTTCCAGCCTTTCCCAAGTATGCCAGGATGAGGTCGGTACAGCATCTCTGAGAAAATACCCGTGGAAACTAGTGAATGTGGAGGCACCAGCAAAGAGAAAACTCAACCAGGAAGCATTAGCAGCTATGCAAGAAGATGAAAAACTTTAAAACTGTTCTTAATACATAATGTATATGAAAATGAAATATTTCATCTAGTTATAGTTCTGATTAATTTTATCTTAATTTCAGAGTTAAAATAACCTAATTTTGAGAGTACCAAACTTAAAATTTAAATAGACATAGTCTCAATTGAGAATACTCTCAATTGAGCAGGGTGGCACAGGTCTTTAATGCCACCATGAAGGAGACAAAAGTAGGCCTCACCTAGTTGCAGACAAGCCTAATATGCATAGTGATTTACAGAGCATCCAGGGGTTAACAGTGAGATGCTATCTGCGAAACAAAAGATTCTGTTCAATAACATTAATGCAGCCCATGTAACAATAGTATATCTATTCATACACCCATTAGTATGTGTCTCGTTACGATTATGAGTACAAGACTACTCTGATTAAACAGTTAAGCAAACCACAGCAAGTTGTAACTAAAATATTGCCAAGGACAAAGTTAATTCTAATTGGAACATGTATTTATTTTGTGTGTGTGCGTTCATAATAATATATCTTATATAGATGCCCTCAAAGATGTCTGTCTGCCTTCTTCCTTTGCCTACTCTCCTGGTCTTTCTTAAACATAAGAACAATAAATATATATTTTATTTATATATATATAAATACATATTTATATATATACAAAAAATATATAATATATTTAATATAATATAATATCAATATAATATATAATATAATATAAATATAATATACAATATATAAATATAATATACATATTTATATATAAATATGTATATATAAATATATATTTATTGTTCTTATGTTTAAGACTCCTGCTACTCCTGATGCTACTCTTTGCATCCTTTAATATAGTGATCCAGTCCACCCAGAATAATCCTTCCACATATGTGCATGTATGAAGTGGTGTGGAGGAGTGAAGGAATGAGGAGGTCAAAGGTTTGGTTCAAAGCTGCATCAGAGTAACAAAGAGCTGTGGAACAGATCAGAAATGGGTGAAGAGAAGAAAAGGGCATCATCCAAGAGCCTCTGCAGGAGCATACTAAACATTGAAGATCATCCAGGAAGTTCATCATCCACGTACTTCTGCAGGAGCATACTAAACACTGAGCCTAGGATCTCACTCTGTCACCTACAACCCTAGCTCTTTCTTACTTTTGTTGTTATAATTTTGAGATGGTAACTCACTATGTTAAGTAATCAGACCTTGAACTCAGTAGCCCAAGCATGTTCTGAACTCATGATCCTCCTGCCTCAGCTGTCCACACAAGGAGCTGGTGTAAGAAGCCTGCACCATCAAGGAATAGAACTATCTAAAAATTTTTAAAAAATCGATTTTGACTTTAAAAGAATCCATCAACTTCCCTGTACAGTGATTAATAAGAGATGAAAATGGACCACACATAAAGAGCAAATCACCATGTTTTATAATCACTCTGTTTAAAAAATAACATAGCAAGTGTCCAGAGGACAAATAAAACAGTTCTCATAGAAAAAAAAAAAAAATGCCAAGATTCAGAATGGTCTTAGATTTTCAAAGTAAATCCTGAAGCTATGAAGCAATGAAGATGTGCATCCAAGATTCTAAACAAAACTTATAGCAAATAAAATAACTCAAGCAAAATATAAGATAAAGCTATATTAAGATTTCTACAATTGCAGGAAGAAAACGTATTTCTTTTAACTTTTCTAGAAAACTATTTGGGGAAAGGATCCTATAAATGAGAGTGGTGAGAAAAACAAAACAAGCGAGCCACAAAACAAAAACTTCAGCTCAATACAAAAGCAAAGCATTGTCTGAGAAAGATGGTATAGCTGGCTGAATTCTGAACCCCAAAAACGCACACAGAAGTTGTGTACTCTGCAGACTGTGAGTGTGACCCTGGGGGTCTGTGGAACTAGAAGCAAGTTAAGATGAGGTCATACTGGGTTCAAATGGGTCATGTGTTCATCTCTTTATTTAGAAGAACAGACACACTGAGTGACATACATAATATCATGTATATAATGTCTTAAGAAGATGAAGACAAAGCAAAAGAATCCCCAGAACTGAGACAATCACTAAAACCAGGAGGAAGGCATGAACGTTTCTTTCTCAGATAGTCCACAATAAATCAAATTGCTGATACCTTGGCTTGGTATTTCTAGACTAAAGACTAGTAAAGAATATATTTGTGGTCTTTTAAGGCACCAAGTTAATGGTACTTTTCACAGCAGTTCTAGGAAAGCTTTACCAGTGATAGAAGAAGATCTTAGAAAGACTGGCAGCCAATGAAAACTGTCCAGTTGGGAACAGTTGGAACAGCTCTTGGAGAATGGCATGAAGTGAACAAATTACAGAATAACAAAAGACATTTAATGTTGTTGCAGACTGCTCTACCCCACGCTTGGAGGCTAAAATGTCGAGAACCGCACTGCTCCACGTTGGGGGCCAAAATTTCCCAGACTGCTCTATCAATGTTGGAACCTGCACTGGCAAAAGCCTTGGGGGCTAAATTGTTAGAGCCTGTACTGCCCTAAGCTGCTCTGGTCCATGGGTCGGGGTTCAGCAAAAAGAGAGAGTGAGGATGGACACAAAGAATGGAGACCAGACAGAGTGTGATTCAATCCCGTTTATTCTTCAGTCTTTCTTCTTCTCTCTTTCCAAGTACATAGTTCCTAGTACCAAGTCTCAGGTCCTAATTCCTAGTTCCTCTGTAATAAATCTCAAATCCTAATCTCTGTTCCAAGTTGCTAATCTCTTTCCCAGTTCCAAGTTCTCTTCCAAGTGCCTGTCTCGAGTACAAGTGTCTAATTCCTAGTTCTTCTTCCTCTCTTCTGTCTCACTTCTAAGCCACACCTTTAAGTCACGCCTTTAAGTCTTATCTCTAAATCCCACCTTTAAGTCACACCTTTAAGTCTCACACACCCAAGGGAAAATCCTGGGTATCTAAAACAAGATGTTATCAGAGTCTGCTCAGCTGTTGTAGGCTGTTGTAAACAAGTCTCTTGTCAGGGTATATGGCTCAAGATGGCTACAACAATGATAGCTGCCTTCTGTCGGCTCCCCAGATAATGTATTGAAAGTAAACACAGACAGTTAGGAAGAAATTGAGGTCCAGAAAAGACAAAGTAAATAAAAAAGGATAAGGATAAGTTAAAAACAAGGAAGACTAAGGCTGCAAGAAGAAATCACCTTCTACTTGTAGCTTGACTCTTATGACAGCTAACTCCATGTTCATTTCAAAGAAAGATCATTTGAGCATTTTATTAATATGCAATGGGTAAATTTGGGTAAAGCTGGTTTCCTTCTGTAATATGAATGGATTTCAATCAATTAGAGGTCTAAATAGGATAAAAAGACTAGCCTTACTGAGCCAGAAGAAAACCTCCCATGGGTATCTTTGGATTTGTTTGTAACATCAGCTCTCCTATGTTTCCAGAAGATTGATCCATACTGTGAATCCATAACTTAACAGTCTCCTTAATCAGATGAACTAATTCCTTATAATCAAATTCCATCTATAAATCCTATTGATTCTGTTTTATGAAGAACCTTTAATAATAGCAATACAACTGCAAATAAGATTATTATAATAATTGTAGTGTAAATGTTAAGTACTGACATAATCAAACCCATAAGCACATGTGGAAAAAGAATAACTGGGATTTGGCAAGAGTAGGGATGAAACAAGAGAGTTAGACTTTTGTTATCCTAGTTACAGGTGATGCCAAAATTTACAACATCTGAAAACATCTCTATGAGCCTGTTATTAAAATGATGGACATAATTATAAAAAGAAAAACTAGAGAGCTTTGTGTGTTAGGAAAAGCTACCTTTAACCTTCTCTCCTACTTAAAGAACATGAAAATGAATTCATATAAAAATTAACCACAGATAATTATTAGGGTCAATGCCTCTATGGAGTTATTATAAGATAAAAGGAAATAAAACCCAGAATCACATCTGAACAATGCAAATATGGCAGACAAAGATGCCCACAGGACAGATCAAAGCTGTACTCTTCCTTTTCAGGTAAGATAAAGGGCATTAGGGAAATTAAGCAAGATGAAAAGCAACATAGAACATAATTACAGCAATTCAGATATGAAGAGACAAAACTCAGAAAAATAAGTGGAAAAGTAAATTTTAAAATTGAAGAACAAAGTAGTCGGATCACAAGCAAGCAAGCAAGTGTGACACACCGAGCCTTAAAGAGAAATGTGGAGAGGAGGAAGGTTTTGTATACACCAAATAAATCAGAAAGAATATATTTTCCTGTCCTTTATGAGGTGTTTATTTTTATGTGTGAGCCCCTGCCTGTAAGTTTCTGCACTGTGTACCTGCAAAAGTCAGGAGAGGACATAAGATTTCCTGAAATTGGCATTACAAAGGTTATAAGCCAGCCATCATGTAGATGCTGGAAATCAAACCTGAGTCCTCTGGAAGAGTAGCCAGTGCTCCTAACCACTGATCCTCTGAAAAATAATAGGCTCGAAATCAAGAGCAAGAGACAGATGGTAAGAAATAACAACAACAACAACAACAAAAATCTCATAAAGAAACAATAAAAAATTCCTAAGGGAAAATCTTCAGCAGAGTTGATAAGAATTAAACAAATACTAAAACTGCAACTCAAGGAAATTTAGAAATAAGTATTGGAAATTATGTGATATATGAAATATAAATATTTGACAAACAACAGCAAAACTAATACATACTCTTATAAGACAATTGGACTTTTAAAAAGAGGAAAATCTTTGAGCAGATAACTTTCAAAAAAAAAAGGAAAATTGTGTCTTACAATGAAAGGAAATGGGATAATACAACATAGGATATTCAAGAATAGAAGTTGAACTAATGGTTTTATATCTCACCAAATTAAGTTCAAAGTATAAAAGGTACAGGCAATCTCTTACTGGGATGTAAAATTTCTGTTAGACTCTTGAATCTTTTCTGAGATTATCTACTAGACAAAAAACTCTGGAAAGTGAAACCATCCTGAGAGACAATGTAGAAGAAGGTGGTGAGCATTACATATATGATTGTTGAATCAACTCCTTGTTGTATTTCTTACCAGTGTCTTTCTCCTTCAAGAATATAGAACAACAGTATCTGAAGAGAAATACCCTCCCCTCGTTTCATTTTACAATGTCTCTGCAGTACAGAGAGAGTACTGTGATAGCAGATGCTCAAGTGAAAGTTCAGTTGAATAAGCAAGGACTCTGTGGAATAAAATTACCATTCCTCTCTAAGATAGTCTTTAATATTTCCCTCTGATGCTATTCATGAGTTCTAGAAGACTCTCAAATCTACCCTAAGACCCTCATTGCCCTTTCAGTTTCTAGCTGTATTGTGAGGCTCTTTAGGGGGTCTTGTCTTCATGCTTCTGTCAGACTGACTCTTCTCCAAACGCATGTCCATATATATGACACTACAGTAGACACTATTAAGCAATCTGGATGACATATCACAGAGACATTTTTAAAAGACTACTAAAGTAAGAGGTATTATTATTATACACATAAGAGGCGATCATTCCCTTGATCCACAGTACAGAAGTTCTGACCAAAGCCAACTAAACTATGACTGCATTTCTACATTCATAATTTAAAAGTTAGTCCCATGAAAAAATTATAAAAATAAAAACATGTAAGGAAAAAATAAAACAGACTGGACATGCTTTCAAACATGATAGTGCACTCCATATTACACTATATAAGAAGGCAGTGCCCAACACCCTCTAATCTTTTTTATTTTTTTCTCATATCTCTCAATGAAAAGTGGAAGTACTGGAACAATGAAATAAAGCTAGCAAGGTAAGCCATCATAATACAATGGAACTTGTCTATGTATTCTCTGTGACGTATTTTTAATATTCTTACCCAATACTTACCTGTCATACAACCCAAATCTTGCACAGTGCTTCCAGGCTAGGCTTGTCCTAATTTACTCTCAGCATCATCTTTCAAGACACAAAGATTTCTGATTTCTGACACTCAGCACATTCACTTTTAATTTGAATCATGAGAATGGAGCCAACCACACCACCATCTCTATGTCCGCTGAAGAGAACAGTGGGAATATTTTTGGAACCTTAGCCAAGGCCTTAAATGATGAAGTCATAGAGAATGGGTGATTAGTTCCAGGAGAACTGTAACTATTTGCAAAGAATTTTCCTAGCTATTCTAGTTAATTCCACAGCAATCTTGTGGATTCTGCAGAAAGTAATAATTTTTTCCTTTAATATGGTGATTGGTACATGTTCTCTTGACAAATTTATAAGTGAAGAAATGTGCATACTAATTGGTTTTGTTTAGCCATTCAACACTGTATTCACATTTTAAATAGTCATTAGCAATATCATTAACAGGTACAATTTTTTTATAATTTATATAAAATTTATAATTTTTATAAAATTTATAATTTTTTTTATAAAAAATATCAATTTAAATAAGTATCAATTTACTGTAAATAAACTTGAAAAGTACCTTAAATGGTGTTTTCCATTTTTCTAAAGTATCTTTTTTTTTAAAAAAGATACCCTCTTAAATAAATGTAACATATTTATTTTTCTATTTATTTTACAAACAGAAAATGTAAGCATAATAACTGAAGAATTTTTTCATTGTCTGATTATCAAGATTTTTTATTACCTTTATGGTTTTTTTTTTTTTACAGTCCAGTGATTATCCTCCTCCCACAGTTCCTCATCCTATTCTGCCTCTCCCTTGTCTTCAAGAGAATGTTTCCTCCCTGCCTTCTCAGGCCTCCTGATTCCTTGAAGCCTCAAGTCTCTCCAGGGTTATGTGCATCTTCTCCCACTGAGGCCAGACCAAGCAGTCCTCTGCTATATATGTGCAGGGGGCTCAGAGAAGCTTCTATAACCACTGCCTGGTTAGTGGCTTGGTGTCTGAGAGATCTCTGGGGTCCCGGTTAGTTTGAGACTGCTGGTCTTCCTATGAGGTTGCCCTCCTCCCCAGCTTCTTCCAGCCTTTCCCTAATTCAACCAGAGGGGTGGTTGACTTCAGTCCAATGGTTGGGTGTAAATATCTGCAACTGTCTCACTCAGCTGCTTGTTGGGCCTCTCAGAAGACAGCAATGCTAGGCTCCTGTCTGTAAGCACACCATAACATCAATAATAGTGTCAGGACTTGGTGCCTCCCCTTGAGATGGATCCCAAGCTGGGCCAGTCACTAGATCTCCTTTCCCTCAGTCTCTTTTCCATTTTTATCCTTGCAGTTCTTTTAAACAGAAACAATTCTGGGTCAGAGTTTTTGTCTGTGGGATGAAAAATTTATCTCTCCACTTAATACTCTGTGTTTCTACTGGAGGTGGACTCTACAAGTTCCCTCTCCCCACTGTAGGGCATTTCATCTAAGGTTCCTCACTTTGAGTCCTGAGAGGATCTCACCTCCCAGATCTCAAGAGGGTCCCTCCACCTCCTACCTCCCTAGGTTGCCTGTTTCTATTCTTTCTGCTGGCTGTCGGGGCTTCAGTCCTGCCCCCTCCCCAATACTTGATTATGGTCTCCTCTTTCCCTCCCCTCCCCTCTCCCTCTGCCTCCCATGATTACTTGCTTCTCTTTTCCAAGTGGGATTGAAGCATCCTCACTTGGGACCTTCAGCTTGTTAACCTTCTTGTGTTGTGTGGATTGTACCCTAGGTATTTTGTACTTTTTTGGCTAATATCCATTTATTAGTGAGTACATACAATGTATGTCCTGGAATGTGGTTGATATTGTGCCAGTTCATTGAGGAAAAAAATATTGTCCTTCTTCCAGCAACTATCAATCACAAATATTTTCTTTGCTAGTGGTAGCTTTACCCTAGGGCCCATAATCTATCTAATTTTGAGTTCTTAGACTCATTATCAGTTTCAAGTATGATTTCCACCCCATAAAGATATACTTTTGAGCAAGATACTCAAACACATAAAATAAGATAAATACATCTAAAATACATTTTTAAAAAACACCCTTTTCATTAGAAGTATCCAAAAAAATTGTCACAAATGCTATTTGACTTTGAGTTTTGTCACAAGCTTTGAAACTCTTTAAAATATGTTTAATTTTACATTTTCTTATGTCTTTCAATTTAGTTTAATAAGTAGTACACATCATTTTTTTTAAAACAACATGGTGTAAAACACTGTGAGTGGAAAAATTTTTATAATGTGAAATGACATAAAGAACTGCCAATAATGTTACACCTACAATGGTTACTAAATAATATAGGATACCTAAGTAAGATTTAGAACCTATAATGACAGTACTTAAATCTTGCAATTGTTTGTTTCATAAAATATTGTGACATGGTAATTAAGTCATGTAACACATCTCTTTCTAGGCTGCCTCTGTTGGTAGTTGTAAGCATATAGAACACATTTAAACTAGAGAACATAAAGGAGATTTTCAACTTGAGATTAGAAGATTTACCTAACTTGATGTCCACAAATACAGAATAGTGTCAACAGTAGTATCCACTGGAGTCGCACCCAAATGTATGCAAATCTCAGTCTCACTGTTACTAATAAACAGTATAAAAAGCTGATAAAAAAAAAAACAAAAACAAAAACAAAAAAAAAAAAACAAAAAAACACCCCAAGCCTAGCATGACAGCACACATCCATAGTCCCAGCACTCCGGAAATGAAAGCAGGAGTCCAAGACCAGTGTGGCTATATAGTAAGACCTTGTCTCAATAGTATGCTTCTATCCTGAACCCAGAGCCAGTACGTTTAGTATTCCAGAATTGTGCTTCAGACTAATTCTAGACCCATAAATCAGAACTCTCATAGCTCAGGTTGTTGGTGAAACAAACTTAAGGGTGTTAACCAGTGCAATAATCTAGCATAAGTTTATATGTTTTATGGTCAAATGCATGGAGCTGGACTCCTTTAGGGAAATGTCTTTCCTTAAAGATGTTTTGTCTTATCCATTAGTCAATATCATCTACTTTGTATACAATGGGAAATTAATTATTCTTCACCAAATGTACCCAGAGTTGTTACTAAAGGAAGCAGAGTACTAGGAGATGAGGCTCCTCTATAATTAGTGACCTGAAGAATAATTAAAAACATGGAGGGAGAACCAAATCCAATTTAATCAACATTTATCGTTACTCTTTCTCTTTTAGAAAAAAAAAAAAATTCCTGGCACATCAGTGGAGCATGGAAACACTTTACAGCAGATCATTTAACCAAGAATGAGATAAAGATTCTTGTAAATGCTTCTCATTTACTCCATATGTCTAGTTGCAGAACATAAGAACAGTTCAGAACCATTTAAAACTCCAGTTCTTCTGTCCTGCAGTTTTTTCTTTTCCACAAACTGGAACTCAAACATAAAAGTATAAATCTAGTTTTCATCATGATGCCATGCAGGGACGATGATGTAGCTCACTGATGAACTAATGAACATTTGCCTAGCATGAATAAGGTTAAGAACTTGATCTCTAGGAACAAAGGGAGGAGGCTGTAACAGTGCAGTGAGAGGTCTCAATCAAAGAAATAAGTGAGGCATTTAGAAATAAGAGGGGGCAATCCACAGTAGAAAATAGTAACAGAAAGTGAACATAAAAGAAAACCCTAATTCTCACATGACAAATCTATACAGGATTTACAGCTGAGAATTAAGCCTGAGGAATGGCCTCAAATTGAGCCAAACATCACAAATTAAATTTGTTTCTTTTAAAACTAGTAGTTTTGTTGGTTATATAATTAATGCTAATTCTTCACAGCCATAAATGTCCTGTCTTCATCCCAGGAGGTTACAAACAAGTAATTTCACCAGACTTCAGTTTGTACTCTTTGATCTGTAATTCAAATACCAGATGACTTTGAGCCATTGTCAAAACACTGCATTCAGTCTGGGTCTTTCCCTGAATGAAATCCTGGGGAAGTTCTTAGAACCTTTGGATAGTCACCTGTAGTTGTTCCAGGAAGGTTAGAGCTTGCATTCTGGTTTATGTCTTAGTTTGTTTACATTTCTATTTCAATGAATTACTAGTTTTTTGTTTGTTGTTCTCCTCTGACCTCCATATTTGCACTCTGGCACACATGTAGCCACATACAAATGTACAGACATACATACACAAGTAATTTTAAAACTATTTTAAATAAAAATCGAGTGGTTTAATTCTAATTATTTGTTTTGTTTTGGTTTTCATTTTTGGGTTTGGGTTTTGGTTTTTACTCTTTTTTTTGTTTTTTTTGTTTGTTTGTTTGTTTGTTTTTGTTTGGTTGGTTTTTTTGTTCAGGATCTATAGTTCAGCCCAAAGTCTTTCGTAATCACAATATTTAAATAATAAGGCACATAAGTCACAACTTTTGGTCAGATTGGCAACACTTATGTAATATCACCACATTTTTAAGCAAATTAGCCTTGTTAGAATGTGTATAAATTTGTTGCAGAGGAAATAGCTTACTCAGTGAAAGAACAAAATTTCCCATATGAACTGAGAAGTTGGAATAAAAAAAAAAAGCAATAAGTAGTTTAATAGGGGGAGTAGATTGTTAAAAATTCTTTAGCCATAACAATTTACTCCCAGCCCAGGGGATCTCTCAGGTGCACTGGGACGGACGTAGAAGAGATCAGCATACTGTGGTACACATCCAGTATAAGAGGCTTCACTTCATCTCCCTCACAAAAGAAAAGATGCTACTAAGGAATAAGAGTATCATTACTATGGGCACTGTATCCACTGTGCTGTCCAGGTAAGGCAGTTACAAACTTCAGTACATTGGTAAGTAATTGTATCAAATTATCTGTGACACCTCTGCCTCCTGTTGAAGCACAGTATTTGGATAACGTGCAATCACAGATATAAACATCCATTTGATAAAGAAGACTAGAAGAAGGCCTTTAGAGAAGAATCTGGAAAAAGTGTTGTGTTTTTAAGGTGAGATGCTGATAGGCAGGAACCAATAGAATTCGCAGGGATGCTGTGATGGAAAGAAAAGAGAAATTGAGGAGCAAAGTTTTGACAAAATTAAAAGAAATGGTATCATGGTTAAGATTTTAATTATCTTAAGATAATTAAAAAAAAATTGGCCACATTGCCAGCTCCAATGACTACGGATAAGATACACACTAAATTTCAATTGAGAAGCTTCCTTTAAATTCTACTTGTAATGCTAAGTGCAAGCCCCCAAGACTTATAGTCTGCATGTAGACCGAGGTGATGTTATGTGATCCTGCCCCAAATTATTTCTGATTAGTAAATAAAGATGCAGACAGCCAATCGCTGGGCAGAAGAGACATGGGCAAGATTTAGAATTCTCAGGCTTGAGGTCAGAGGAGAACTACAGGGTAAAAGAAGAGGAAAGGAAGCCACCATGGATTAGGTAAGTTCATGAAACCATGGTCCTGAGGGCTGGCCAATTGGAGTTAAGAGCAGACCAGATGAAACATAGTATGAAGTAGATAAGAACTTGAAGTTATTTATAGGTAACTACTTACCTATAAATAGGTAAGTAGTTACCTCTAAAGAGGGTAGATATCTGCCCAGCTCTTGTTCTGTTTAAAGCATATTGTAACTATAAAGGGGGCGTGTGTCTTTTATCTGAGAACTGAATGACCAAGGTGGGGTAAAAACCCAGGTCTAGACTAATAATTTCTATAACATATCACTGGGGCACAAAGGGAACACATGGGAACTCCAGCTAACAGCAAAGCAAAAGATAAGGTATAAATGGCACATGACTGGATAGGGTTGATGGTGGAATTCTAAAAATTTTCAGTCTGACTTTTCTGTTTCTCCTACTGAAATATTAAAGACAAAGATCAGCATAAGACCAGAAAGGGAAAAGGGAAAGAAAAGGTGAGTAAGGGAATCCTAGGAAGATTAGGAGACATCCTGAGCTACCTTTTTGAGGTCAGCCATTGAAAAGGTGGCTAACCATCCCTAGCATCTCTTATCCCCACTCTTGCCCCTCTAGATACCTTCCAGTGCCTGGTTGCTAATCCCCCACCCCCCTTTTGTAGCTTATCATCTTTTCTGGGCTGTGAGCAGGAATTGAGGTGATTCAGGGACCAAATATTTTTTCCAATTCTGGCTGGAAAACTAGTGATGCTACCAGCGATTCTCACATAATAAAAGAAGCATAAAATAAAGCCAAACCAAAAAAGAAAAACACCTAAAGTCTTTTTTATCATTGTTGTTCTTTCCCGGTTCTTTCCCGGGGTGGGAGGTGCAGTGTGGATGAGCATAATAGAAACACTTGTACCTGAATAAATCTCATCAGTTTCTCTGTGCCTTTGGGGCACAGTGAGCAGTTTATCCATGAAAATGTATCTGTCTCATCCCCAGATAGGAGAGCTGGGATGTATATCTAACCTATGTAAAGATGGAGAGCCTATTTTAGACCATCGTAAACTATTCTAAACTGCCCTTTACCAACTTAAGTTACTCATGTTCCTCATGTCTCTTGTCCAATGGAAAAAATCCACTGCAATTTACATTTACTCAGTAGGATTTCAACTTTTGTATTCTCTCTCCCCGTACCCTTAAATCTGACATCAGCCATGTTTTCCAATGCCATTGAGACTCTCTGTGGTCCTACAACATCCAGAAAGAGTAAGAGCCATCTTCCTGCTTTAAGTCTTGGGATTTGTATAAACAGCCTCAGATACTGCCTGCCAAGGAAGTTTATGCACCAACCAAGGTGTTTTGGGAGACTGAAGCCCTGCACTTAAGTCCCAGGGTTTTGTGCCTGGAAGTAGGCAGCTGGAGCCAGCATAAAGCCACACTGAGATGGAGCTTTCTCCTCCTTCATCATTAAAAAAAATCAAAGTCAAGTCCTGCTAGCTGTTACAGCACACTTCTTGGAAGTAGGACACTTCCTGTTCAAGTTGACCAGGCGGGTTTTCAGTGAGAGTTGTTACACCTTTATCTCTTAAGATTGACCTTCAAAGGAAGCTACTGTAGATGCTTTCCTCTGATAATATTGGATAGAGGTGATTTTAAATTCAATTCAAGTAGCAGAAGCACACTATGCACCTTACTATAGGAATGAAGTCTAACAATAATTTCTAGCACTTATTAATTACTTTACTATGCAACCTGTCATAGTTCCAATGGCATCACTATTTCCATTTTATTTTTTTAATTCCATGAGATGGAAACTAGTGTCATATTATCCCACTTTCAATACCAAGTAACTGAAGGTCAAAGAGGTTAAGTAACTATAAGGCATATTTCAAAACCAAATGCTTAATGACTATATTACACTGACTGTCCTGACCTGAAAGAGACATTCCTGTCCTCTTAGCCAAGATCAGACAGTGATGAATAAACACTAAAGAAAAAGAGATAAAACTGTGCAAATTTCAAATTCTACATTCATGAGTGGTTACAAACACCATGAGGAAATAGAACAACTTAGAAGAACATGACACTAAGATTAAGATAGAAGGTAAATAGAATCCAGACACTCATCACTCTGAAAGGTTCCCAGAAGCCAGGCCTTCCACTTTCTTGGATAGACATCAAGGACGTGATATAACAGCCCTGTGCTGTCCTAACTAAATGTACATGGAGCAAAAAGTGAAGCATTCATGTCACAGTGTAAAGTCAAGACCAAATAAGTGTGCTGAAATCATGTGCAAAGGAATACAACACACTGGATAGTTGTGCAAAGGAATACAACACACCAAATGTTTGAGCAATGGAACTATAACACACTGGATGTTTGTGCAAAAGAACAATAATACTTTGGATGTTTATGCAAAGGAACTACAACACACTGGATGTTTGTGCAAAAGTGAAGGCAGTGTGGGGAGCAGGAAGGTGTCTCTCTCAGATATGTAAAATGCAAGGCTTTTCCCCCCTTCTTTTTACTAAAAAAAAAAGTCATCATTCAAGGAGAAACATAACTGAAAAATATCAAACTGCCCTATGATTCCAGTAAAGTAGTTTACAAGGAGCATAATTCTCTTAAATTGCATCAATTTTATGAGTAAGTGGGGCACTTGGCAGCTGTTCTAAATTATTCCCAAGATTTAGCATAATGGCTGCCTCCTTCTGGGCAAAAATGTCTTCCTTTAATATAGTCACTACTTCAACCTTAACACTTCATGGCATCTCTCCAGACACAATTACACCACACCAACAAACCCCAAAGATGTAAGAAAACCACCATTCTTCTTCTGAAAAAGCTATTCTTTAATCTCAACAGTCCAGCAGAAGAGCCTTGGATAGTTCGGAGCTATAGTCCCCTGTCTTCTTAGTCCACAAACAATATCAACTTCTGAGCAGTGTGCTTTTCACTAGATCCAAATGAGTTAACAGATGGTTATAAACTTAGGAAAGAAAACAAGGTTCAGCTCTTTACAGTAAAACTGTCTTCTGGCTGCTGTTTTCTTGTGGTCCTTCCATGTCTTAGACTCTTACAAGCTATGATCTCTTGTGTCCAAAACGTTGCCTTTATACTAAGTGCTGGGAGAAACACTATTTAAACCATATCTCACTTCTGTTGACTGAAACTTAGGCTAGAGGAGTGTACAAGCTTGTTCCACAGGACTGCTCACTCTGGTTAACTGTTACCCAGTTAAGTTGCTTCACCTCAGCCACAGCAGTTAGCTTCTCTAGTAGCCAGTTCTAGTGTCCTTTCTTGCTTCTATTCCAAGACAAAGTTGCCTCTTGTCACTTCAGAGGTATCAGATATTATTCACAGGGTTCCCACTCTGAACTTTACAGCTCTAAGAGCTTCAACCTCTCCATTTTGCTTTCTGAACCATAGAAAAAATATCTTCCTCCTCCCCTTACTCTCTTGGTATGGCATTGTCATATGGTTTGATCATCAAATGTCCCCAAAGGCTCAAACACTGATCCATGTATGATGATATCATTTAGAGAGATACTGAAATTTTACCATGTAAGGACTACCTTCAAAAAGTATGTCACTAGGGTCTCATCTTTGAAGATTGTGCCTAATCTCGAGTCCCCTCCTGTATACTTCCTGTCCACAGTCTCTTACACACACACACACACACACAGCTCTTTTACCTCAAGCCCAGAGTAATGAAGCTTCAGCCATGTAAAAAAACCTTGAACCAAAATAAATCATTCGTGCTGACTCATGTAAGAAATTTGGTAGCAGTGACAAAAGGTCTGACTAATACACCCTAGAGTTGAATTTTTTCCTCTGTTGTTTTTTTTTCCCTCTAATACCTGCTTATTTATATCCCTATATCCTATGCATTAAAATAGCTAGTGTCTACCTGCCTCACCAGCTCCTACCTACTACAATGTGTGAGTTAATCCTTGTCCTATGTGTCTTCACAAACACAAAAAGGAATCAAAATTCATCACCTGGTGGTACTTCAATAAGTAACTAATTTTCAAACAAACTACAAAATATGTATTTCCCCTTATTTACAATAGCAAAAGATACTTAGGTGAAGTAAATTACTATTTGCATTTGCTTTTTCTTGTTTTCTGTAAATAATAAACATTGAGTTTTACAAATAAAACTTTTACTAGTCAGAAATCATTGTTCCCATAGAAAAGAAACAATTCAACCATAACCTACAAAGCAGAATAGTGACATTTTTTTTTGAAGTTCATACATCAGTTTCCTTTGAATGCATAAAACCTAGTAATCTCAGTGGGCTAAGAAACAGAGGTGGCTGCAGCCACCATGAGATCATGATTCCAGTGGTTATGTCATGGCTCAGGGGTGGCATTTTGTAGTCCTTCTCCTCATCAGCCAACTCTTACATTCCTCCTGCTTCCTCACCATCTTCTGTAATGTTCCCTGAGCTTTAAAGCAGGTTCAGAAGTGATCCCTTAATTGCTACTTATTGTTATCTTCTTAGCTAACTATGACTATCTGTCCTCATCCCCTTTCACTGTAAAGAGAATAGCTTTCATTTATGGGTTTAAACACAGGTACTTAAAGGATAATTTAACAGTGTAGTAATTTACTTGAACAACAGTAGTAAGATTTCCCCCCTTTGGCCTCCCAAGACATAGATTGTTTACTGGGTTTATAGTATCAGGCACAGATTCTGTTCTCTGAAGTGGCCCTCAAATCCAATTTAAAAAGTAGTTGGTTAACCTGTAACAGGTATACCACCGTTATAGAGATGGGCACATCTTACCTGGAAGATTGGTTTCATGGTTGATAGAGTGCACAGCTGGGTAAGACTGTGGATTCTGTTCCTTCAACTGAACTCCCTTAAACAGATTATATAACACTCTCCAGCACTCTGAAAGCTAGCCTATTGGAGAGAAGTTTCCAGTTCAGGTCCAGCTCTATTTCTCTATAACTGCAATATGTGGTTTCTTTAGCAATAGGGTCCCCAGACTCACACCACTAATTGCATCCATCCATGCCAAGTGCCATGCATTCTTGAATCTAGGCATGGAGGCCCTTCCAACAACAACTACACCCACAACCAACCTGCACCCCACCCACCAATTCTCTCCATCCCTGATGCAAAAGCATGTCCACATCTGCAGACAGAAACGCTAAACTCATGCCACAAATTCTGCCCATTCCTGCAACCTCAGGACTGCCCCTTTCGAAGGAATGTCACTAGACCCACTACGACAACTTCATGTTGCAAAATACAGAAACTGGGGAACCATATGTCCCATATATGCTTTCCAGCCTCTTCTATTACACTTCCTCTTCATTCAAAGACCTTAGACTTATGTTGCCACTCCATCAATATCTTTTACCTAAGGAAAAGTCCTAAAAACCTCTACCAACTTCCTGAGGGTTGGCTTTGAGACTCTTCTAACCCTACAGAAGGTCTGCTCCAGTGCTTATAAACCTCACTTGGCCTGAGCTGAGTTAGTACTACTTCTGAAACCCCATTCAAGCACCAACATTGAATTGTCCAAATAACAGCCCCAGAAACCTGATTAGCTACCTGACAAACTGGAATAACAGGATCTAGATTAAAATACCCACTCTGCAAAGCAGAGACAGACGTTTCATATCAAGAAACAAGTTATTCACTAATTCTCACAAAAATAACTTGATTGTGAGTTATTGTTGTTATGGGATGTGTTTATGTGGGAAGGAGTGCCCACCTTGTCACCAACATCACTCCACATGTGCATTGACTATGGATCTCATTATCATTGCTAACAAAATTTTTAAAAAACATAACATTGCTATAGTAAATACATACTTAAATAAAAGGATTAGGAACTATGAGACTCATGTTTCCTTCTCCATGTGTGGAGAGAGGGTGTGCATAGTCATTTGCCTTACTTCAAAAGTTTATATTGTTTCACTGATATTTTAAACTGGTGATATTATGATAACTTCAGGAAGCATAAGATTATTTAAAAACAAGTACAGTATTAAAGTTACATAGCTAGCTGATTCTTTTAAATAATCACTCAATATTCCTCCCCAAGAATGTCTGTAAGGCGCACTGCCATTCACTTGGGTGATGTGTTTCTGAAAATTACAGAACTCCAGCCTCGGGCAACTCAAATCTTCTCCATGGCATTTTCTTTGCATTACCTATGGATTTTCAATCTGAAATCCTTCAAACCAGACAGTGCTGTTAAAACATTATTTAAAAGCATCAGAACATAGCTGTCTCCTTAGTAGAAGAGAAAAATGTTTTCTTCGATATGGACAATTTAAACCCCTCAAAAACTGGCATCTATTTTATTTATTCATAAAGCACATGGGGAAAAGTAATTTTCCTAAAAGTAATGAGAAATTGTAAAAAGAGCAGTAGCTCATTTTGCAAATCTTACACCTTAATATATTCACATGTTTCAAAGCTTTTGAAGGAACCCAGGTATTATTGTACTGAGTTGTATCTAGAAAGGATCCAACAGCATGTTTTCTACCTTTCGTGTCTTCAGAAAATACTTGTTAGCATCATTCTCAAACATTTAGAAACAACTTGTTTCCATAACCTACTAGATCTATTAACTAATAAAGTAAATACACTAACTTTGATCTTCACTTTCAAATGCTTAATTCTTCACATATTATTTATGGGTTAATGTAATCTATAAATTTATGGGTTATATTATTTATTAAATAACAGCATTTGGTGACTTCGGCTTTAAGTGTGAGAAACCAGTGACTTCCACAGACAAGATTAGCTAAAGGTCCTGAGACAACTTCCTATGCTATTTTCTCCAAACCTCAAACACTTGGCACTTTGTTCTTATAGAAAATAGAAAAGCCACCATACGACAGTGAATTATCTAGGCCTGAGCTTTAAGCAGCAAACTATAGAAATAAGAATAGTTAAGGGACCAGATGCCTAAGAAGAACTTCCCAGGGCCAGATATGAAAATAACTGAGAAAGCTTCTTGGTCTCCAACTAAACAGACCTCATGTGATACACAGTCAGATTTGATCAGAATGCAAAAAATAGGCAGTCACCCAGAATTGCTGTATTGCCTTCTCTGTAAGACTGATCCTTAAGGTACCAAAACATTTGGTAAGGAATGAGATATTCCCCTGGCCTAACTCTCTTCTTACAAATTGTGTATTGGTTAAAAGGGAGAAAAAATATGATTATACCACAGAGCTATCAGGCATGATTTTGACTGTAGTGATCAAAATCAAGATCATCTATAGGAAACAGATATGAAGCTCTGTATGTGATATTCTACTAATGACATAGTATGTATTGGTAAAAGAAAGGAAAAAAGAAATAAAGTAGCAAGTAAAAGATTTTCCATGTTTTTCCTAATGTTTCTGAGGCTAATTTATCAGTCATTAAAACCTGGGCATTTTTAACTGTTATATTTATAATTGTTTGAGGACAAGCCCAAGATCTGACTTAGCACAGTTCTTAATTTTGCCAGATGGAAATTTGAACAATGTGTGCAGTCCACCTCAATTTGTAATATCTAGGGTATCACAGAAGTGCCTAGGCTGCTAAGATTGCTTCTTGACCTTCCAGAGAACCCACATCTAGTGGGCCACAGACAAATGAAACTCCAGCTCCAGACACCCCATGTCTTCTAAACTCCAAGAGTACTTACACACATGTGGCATACAGTCACGAAGACACACATAAGTAAAAATTTAACAATGTATATCTATACAAATCTCTCAGCATGTCTGAAATCCATTCAGAGAATCTGATCTAGCACATTTGTTATATTGTCAGGAAAATGGCATTTTAGCAAGCTTCTAGCTGATGAGAATGGAGAGAAGACTCAAAGTTATAAACACTCACTGTTCTTGATAGTTCTCTTCACATACATACTGGCTCACATAGTCTGTAATTTCAAGTCCGGGGGTTCAGACACACTTTTCTGTGCCTTTTCCCCCAGTTCTAGAGCCAAATCCAGGGCCTTGTGGGATGATAAGCAAGTAGTCTACTGCCAATCTTCATGCCAAACTGCCAATTGTACTTTACTAAGGGAAAAGAAAAGATATTCTGTGCTTCCTATATTTCTAAACTGCTTTTCTAGTTGATTTTCTTCCTTTAGTCATACAGATTGTCTTATACAGTCTGCCTTAAGAATACTGCTACCCCTATCAAAGCAGTTTTCACAGAACTATATTGGAATGCTTGACCTATGAGGTGCCATTAATGGTTATGCCATGGCACACATACCAACCAAGTAGACAGTATTTCAAACACAGAGGACTTCCATTCAGCCTACAAAGTAGGACTTCACTATAAGAAAACAATTCAGCTACACAACCCAGGGGTAATTTAGATTTGAAATCCAAAAACATATCTCCATCTTTCGAATCAAATACTTCTTGTGTTGCCTTTGCAATAATCTCTACTTTTTATATGTTCTCAAAACCAGTTTAAAGTAGCCATTATGTTTCATTTAGCACTGCGTTGCCAGCACCTAGAACAGTGCTCGGCACTTGGACTGTGCCATCAATATTTTTTGAATAAGAAAATGATTTGAAGACTTATGGGGTAGATCAGCATCAATTTAACCATATTTGTTCTTGGGGGGGGGAGTGAAAAAGTGAGCCTAGAACCAGGTAATTTTGTACACAGTGATATTATAAAGTAGAAAGCATATGAATAATATACATATGTACTACGATAGGCAAAATAATATGTCAATGGTAAACAAAAGGTTATATCAATAGAAGTCTCATAACTTAAATTGTAAATAACTTAAGTTGTAAAACATAGATTATTTTTATTTTTAACTGTTAAATAGAAAAGTCCAATATAATAGTTTATAGCTCTTGTTACAGCATTTTAGAGGCTGAGATAGAAGGACTGCAATTTTGAGGACAGCCTAGGTTTATAACAGATAAGACCCTGTCTCAAAAATAAATAAATAAAATACCAGTCAAGGCTAGCAAAATGGCTCAGAAGGTATCAGTGCTTATCATTCAAGCCTGAAGGCCTAAGTTTGATCCCTGGAACCTATGGAGGAAGAAAGAAGAGGAGGAAGAGGAGGAAGAGGAAAAGGAGGAGGAAGAGAAGAAGAAGAAAAGAAGGAGAAGGAGGAGATGAGGAGGAGGAGGAGGAGGAGGAGGAAGAGAAGGAAGAAGAAGAAGAAGAAGAAGAAGAAGAAGAAGAAGAAGAAGAAGAAGAAGAAGAAGAAGAAGAAGAAGAAGAAGAAGAAGAGACTCGTAAAGTTGTCCCTGGCCTCCACACATGCACTACAGCACACATGCACCTACACTCATACACATACATCAATCACACACCACCACCAACACCAACACTTACATTACCACCATTATTATCCTCAAATCAAATTTCTAAATAAAATAAAACATAGGCCTTCACTATCTAAACCATCCCTCCAACCCTTAAATAGTTTCTAAGTGGTGATTCTTCTTCATGTTATGGCATAACTCAAGATACAAAGAAGAAAGGGGCATTTTGATTTAACCATAGAAATATAATACCCCAAAATAGATACCAAAAATTTGGAAGAAATGCATAGGAAGCAACAGTAGAAATACACAGTAACTTTGTGACAACAATGATAAAAATTATTGCTCTTATTGATATAACAGGTGCACAGTCTCAGATTTTTCTCCAGCTGGCCTGTCTAAGAAGCACTCACTCTTTCTTAGTGTATCACTAAGAAACAATAGTGTGAGTTTGCATACTGCATTCAAAAGTTTATAATCAATATCTCTTCCCACCACTCCTGATGAATGAACCAGCTACATGACATGGAATCTGGCTCAGTGGCATGACCCAAAATGAAGGGAATACCAGCTCCACCCAGAGTCACCTTTAGTAAAGTAGAGACTGATTGTGAGAGAGTTAATGGACAGATTCTCTTGTGTCCGCATAAATAGTTCTTTGAGTACCAATAAGCTTTTACACAATTAACCTCACATAGTCTGAAGACTACCTGTTCTGACCTATAGGATAACAGAGGGCTCAGTACCAATCCACCTTACATTTGATTCCTTTACTTACATTTTGCTCACCCTCAGAGTCCTGTATTCATTTTAGCAATAAAGCAGTAGAAACTGAGCTTCGCCCCAGGTTCTCGTTCCTAAGTGTGCTAAAATGTTGTGTGAAACCTCCAAATACACAAGATATACACCTGAGCATGTAATACATTTCTATTTAGCAAATGAGACAAACACTTAGGTGATAAGCTGGAATCAGGCTGCTCTCTTATGGTTTTGTTTTTACTTTGTAAGTCAACAAAAGCCCATCCACATTAGCATATTAATAGCATAATGTGGTGAAGAAAAGTGCCTGCTTACATGAGGACATTTTCTCATCTTTGTAAAGAAAATTCTGTAATTAATCACAACTCCATTTTAGACCAATATTTTTTCTCATGAGGAAAAATAACACAATCTATCATCCACAGTACCCATCTAAAATTTAATTACCATTATCAAATACAATCTAGTAAAATAGCAACAAAAGATACTTCACACACCTTAGGATCTGCCAGAACCCCATGAAGTCTGGACTTGGGCCAGCTTCTTCCTGTTTTCTAGTTACTAGTCTCCAAACTGAGAATAATCAGCTGCTGATTGTGAAATGGAATTATGCAAGTTTATTGGATTTTCCCTGTTTGCTTCTTATAGGAGAATGAAAAATAAAAATGGATTGTTGGTGATGGTGGGAATAGGCAAACATGAAATACTGTCATTAATCTCATTGTTTCAGGGAGCAACAGACATGGTGAGCACCAGCAGGCTTAATAGTAAGAAGGAACAGTTCTGGGGTGCAAGAGGAGTAGTTTACCCCCCTAGACAACCCAGTCCACAGGAAAACCTGCAATTGCCAGCCCAGAGACTGAAAGGGGAGATGCCAAGAGACTTAACTTTTCTCCAGCCACTCCAAAGTTTCACCAGAACAAACTCTTCAGACCTTAAGGACTCCAAGTGCCAGGTAGAAAGCCACTTCAGTCAGAGCTTTGCTTATTATTATTATACAAATTAGGGGGAAGAGGAAGTGGAATTGATCTGTCCTCATTGACAAGTTCTATCTACAACTCATCAAAATCAAAATGTTTAACTGCACAAGCAGTTAAGTGTGTCTTCAAAATCAGAAAAACACAAGCAAATCTCCCACTAAGATCTTTCTGATAGTTGAAGGCAAAATTCTTATTAAGAATGTGTCATTATTAATAATACAAAGACTAATAGACAGTAAATTGCCAAAATATTAAAAGGAAAGGCAGAACTGGACATGGTGTGGTATTTACCTGCAATCCCAACTATCTGGGGCAGAGACAGGAGAATCACAAGTTTTAGGCTAACCTTGACAGTTTAGTGAAACCTAATCTCAGAATTTAAAATGACATTAAAGGTCTGAGATGTGTCTCAGCGAGAGAGTGATTACTTAGTGTGTGCAAGGCCATGAGTTCAGTTTGCAGGACCAGAATAGAAAGTGAAGGAAGTGAAAGAAGAAGGAAAATGAAAAGCTTAGGAACTGTGTAATCCCATATAGAGGTAATTTTTTTGATGTTTCAAAGTCACATCCTCTTTAGTGCTGTGCATGACTTTGGTGTTTCTTTCAGAGTACTTCTACTTCATACTACTGTTCCCCAACCAAGCCCTTGATCTCTTGAATTTTACTAGAATAAAATTATTCTTAATAAGCTACACCCACTCTGACTCTACCCCTAAGCCATACTAGCAAAGATCCACCCACAGAAAAAATATCCCTTTTGTTGTTGTTGCCTTGTTGAAATTTTAAGAGAGTCTTGGGCTATAAAGATGGCTCAGTTGCTAAGAGCACAAACAGCTCTTCCAGAGTTCCTGAGTTCAATTCCTAGCAACCACATGGTAGCTCACATCCATCTGTAATGGGGTTTAGTGCCCTCTTGTGGTGTGTCTGAAGAGAGCAACGGTATACTCATATACACAAAATAAATTTTAAAAATGATTTTTAAGAGAGTTTCAAACTGTAACCCAGACTAGCATCAATCTCATGACTATCCTCCTGCCTCATCCTCCTGGACTGCTAGGTGTAAAGTGTAAATCACTATATGCAGCTGAGAAGAAAACATTCTTTCACATATCAAACTTGCCTCCAAGATTTTTGCCTGTTCCAATAGAACTTGAAATTTTCCATTATTTTTTTCTTGAAGTCTTGCTTCATTTCTTGTTCTAAAGGATTATGATGAATGAAGTGTTTTTAACATAATTCTACCTATGTCTTTCCCATAGAAATGTTCTAACAATTTAAAAGACAAGCATTTTAATCACTATGAAATACAAGTAGGAACCTGGTAGTGGAGGTGCATGCCTCTAATGCAAACACATGAGAAGCAGAAGCAAACTCTGTGAGACTGAGGCCAGCATGCTCTACAGAGCACGTTCCAGGAAAGCCAGGTCTACATGCAGAAACTCTGTATCAAAAACAAACAAGCAAACACAAACAAACAAATAAAAGTATGGAAAAATTGTCTAGGGGCCATTAAATCATGGAAAGTGACCTTATTGACCTGTGCCCAGCACCACCCCTAGGATAAAGAGACAAATTAACTAATAACATGGGCAAATATCATAACAATCTAAACAGCCCAGTAATGGATTTATGGGGTCAGACTCTGAACCTCATATTTTCATGAAATTACAGAAGCAAATGACTGTACACTTGCAGCAAGACTACTTTTACTGCCAAGGATTTTACACATAAATATATTTCAATATTTATTTTGTCACCCCTCAAATTGCCATCACATTGCTAAATAGAAAGAACATTCAGCCCAGAAAATTGAGTTATTTTTTATAAGGAAAGTTAAGTGGACAGCAGCTACAGGATTAATACATTCCCTTGATTTATTTTTTATTTACAGATGCACATTTTCATTATCTGGGATTTGAATGGAATGGATTTTACAACAACAAAAGCAAAAGCAGCCCAGTCCTGGCTTTTATACATAGATGGGCCTCCTTCTGTCTCCTTGGACAGTTTTGAGTATATCTTCTTCCAACATAACCCAGATGCATCTATTTGTAAATGTTCAGCTCACAGCCTCAAGGCAAAAAGCATAATTTCCCCCCTAATCTGTATAGCAAATCTCAGATGCAGTATGTTTTCAGTGTAGATGCAAGGAAGCCCCAGAGAAGTGGGCTGAAAATGCAAACAGAATTGCTTCCCCTGCCTTAATGTAAATGAAGGCATTTCATGCCTCTGCAACGATCTCTCTCCTTATCTATCTATATTTGCTACAGTGCTTTCCTAAGTAGCCTTGGGCCATATTACTTCCTCTGGCTTTAGAAAACAATTGAATTTGTGCTGCAAGTGTCCCCAACTGACTATTCTGTTTGATCACAGTTATTAGACTATCCTCTAATACTGTGGAACCTTTACCATTTTAGAACTGGAGCCAGAGTGGTTGAAATAACCAGAGATTCTTATATGTGCTACAGTGGCCAATCTTAGTTGATTGGATGCCCAAGGAATGTTTAGTAATTGAACAATGGCACTGTCCATGTGGCAGAATCTGGGTGGGATTCTGATCACATACCCTGCTGTGCCCTTGGGGAGCTCTGATTATGAACCTTACTCAGGTTTCTGTGTGAAGACATCCATTACAGAGCCTCGGCAGTTAAAGACTATGTAGGGTCTGATGTTGTAGGACATCAAATGGACTATGAATGATCAATGGCAAATGATTGAGAAGCCATATGGAGGTGGCAGTAACCCAAGCTTTTGTAACTTACAGGATCACAAATTGCAGAAGATTCCTGAGCTCTGATCCCAGAGTCTGTGCTCTGTACTTACTCTGTTCCTGTTCTTAGTCATCAAGATATTCACAGGGGGCACAAGGAATAACAAGAAAGCCTTATCCATTCTACTTTTCTCTGTGTACTTTTTTAGTATGTGTGTGGGGGGGGGGAGTGGCTCATGGGGACAGTGGTTGAAAAGTAAGACAGGAACAGGAATACTTAAAGTAAATATAGAATCTTCACAGTAACATCCCCATCTTCCCCTCTTTGCCTTGAGTCATTTTCCCCCTTTCCCTTAGCATGTGCTTATCCATATTTATAGTTGTCTGGATTTTCTAAAGACTTTCTTTTCAATCCTGTGGGCTCTGACTTGGGTCTTGTGCATGTCAAACATATGCTATGCCACTAAGCTACAATCAAAGTTCAAGATAGATTATTTTTATATTTGAAATGTAAACAAGCATGCTCACATTTATAGCATTAAAATGTTTCATTGTCTTTTTAATTATTGGTTTACTTTTACGCACATTGGTGTCTTGCTTGCATATTTGTCTGAGTACCACATGCATCCCCGGTGTCTATAGAGGCCAAAGGAAGTGTCAGATTCCCCTGGAACTAGAGGTACATGCAGTTGTAAACTACAATATGGTACCGGGAATTGAGCACAGATCGTCTGGAAAAGCATCCAGCACTCTTAACCTCTGAGCCATCTCTCCAGCCTGCTCAGTTGTTTTAAGAGCAAAGTGACTTATGTAAGTAAAACAGAGTCTGTCTTTTCCATGCAAAACACATCAAAACATTAAAACAATGCTTCCAAACAGGAATGGTAGTTTTTAACTCCAGTAAAACCAAGTAAGCAGTACACTTTCCAAACATAACAGCAGGTTTCAATCTAGAGTATAGTCTTTAGCAGTTTGTTTACTTGAATTCTTGAATATCAATCTCTGTTTCAGAAGTAAAACTGGCTAAGTTTCCTTATCCAATCCCAGGGAAGTCATTCTCTATGAACTCCATTTCCCCTCAGGTACACTGTTTTCTGTGTGTAATTTACTGGAAGTGTTTGGTGCTCATGCTTTATTTGTCTAATTTTTTTTTCTAACTTAACACAAGTTCTGAGATTCACCTCTGCTTCGCCAAGGTAATCACAGAATAAAAACAAATACATGAATTAAAAGAATTTCTTTTTTACTGGAAATACTGGCACAAGTTTAACTGGAATGGAGGGAGTCATGCAGCGGTGGTAATAAAAGTAGCAAACACTAGCAATCTGCTTCATAGCATGAAAGAAAATACATTTTGGTAAAAACATGAATGCTGCCCCAACCGTAATTTTTCACAAGGCTGTGATAAAAGAACAATGAAAGTGATAAGGCAGAACAGTACCCGGGAAACACACAGACAGTGAAGTGGAAGATTCAGGTCTAACGTATTTTGTTTACTTGCAGATGCTGAAGCCTTGTGTTTTATAAACTGCTATCACTGCTGTTCACTCATACATTTAAGGAACGGTCCAGGCTTCTGAAAACTGCACTGCATTAAGAGATGTTCTCCTTAGTTTATGCGTCTGACACCATGTCATGTGAGGTTATGCAGTTGTGAATAGATAGCTCATCTACAGAGTCCTGATAAGGGAAAAAATAGCAAAGGCATTATTCAATGAATCTTTCCGGAGGACAAATGCATTTCCTTAGAAGTGATGTGATTCTACCACTACCTATTAAAGATCTGAGTCTCACTCACCCAAGGAACAACTCTTTAATCATTGCAACAAATACATGCTTGGGCAACAAGGAGAACAATTATTTTCAAAACAAAAACATATTTTAGCTGTTTTGTGGGCAGATAAATGATTTTAAGGCACTTAGAAGATAAAAAAATGTGTGAAAAAGAACAGATAGCTGTGCATTTTCGTAAGAATGAATGCATGTCTATAGAACACAGTAATCTACTGATCAGAGAATGGATGAAGGGAGATAGATTCACCCCAAATTTCTCCCTTAGAACAAATGAGTATATTACTGCACACACTGTGAGCCATCCTATCCATCAGACGCAAAACATTCACTAACTTGTGTTTCTCATCTAACTGTCTTCATTGTTAATGTGATACCAATTGCTTACATGTTAATTGACTATTAACTAGCTCTTAGTGTATATCAGGTCTCTCTATGGCTCTCTATGGGCAGAGTAGCAATGGAAGCCTATAACCACCTTTGTAGTTGTAAGTTGCAATGACTACCTATTCAACAAAAACACATGCTCCTTGCTATGTGCTCAGGGAAATGTTTTATTAGACATATTCTGTATTTTCCTCTTCTGTTCTACACCTCGATATGTCACTTTGGACAGATGTGAATAAAGAATCGATTGTGCTCTTCCCACATACTCTTGGAAGCCACATATTAAAGATGGCAGTCCCAAAGAAAGAAAGAGCCAGGATTCCTACAGCTAGAATTAGGTTGCCAGAAAACACTTCAAAGTCTTATATAAAAAAAAGAGAATAAAGTCCAGGTGTTTGAGATTACATCAACTCTGGGATTTATCTGTTATGACAATTAATATGATATATATAAGAATTTTGTTCCCAGTTGCCTACTCCACTAAGGATTTCCCTACAGGATTCTTCTATAGGAAAAACAGCCAAAAATTACTATGTAAGAGAAGTAAGGGGAAACGAGGGCTTAGGGTAGCACCTCCACACTACAATGAAGGAACTTGGTAGGAAAGGAGTTAGTCAAGGAGGCTTCATGGAGGAAGAGCCCTGTTAGTGTCACTTCAAAGGAAAGGTAGCAGAATGAGTCCTATGAATCAAATTCCAATACTTAAAAGGCAGAGGATCTACATGATGAAATGGACAAGACACAAGCCGTGACTTGGGAGCAGAACTGTCTGTATAGCAGTAGTCATAACATTATTAAGTAGCAGCCCTCCAATTTCTGATAGTTCTAAATTTATTGATAACTTAATGTGTAAAGCCATGATTGAGCACTGTGAAGGGAGCTGGACATTTGGTAATGATCATTTGGGCTGAAAATGTTTCTTCTTTGCAGAACTTCGGGAGTGAGCTACAGAGTCTCTCTTGCTACTGCAGATAATAAGAAAGTGATTCAGGATTCACAGATCTGAGACATCACAGAATACAGAGAGGGTGTGCGTTCAATATAAATAAATAATAAATAAATAAATAAATAAAACAAAACCCTCTGCTTCCCAAAATGCATGCGTCTGTGTGGTTTTCAGTAAAGCAGGACAATGTTACATCAATCAATTACAGAGGCTTTGAAAAACTCAACTGTGAAATTTTATACCTTACTATGCCAAGCTCTATCAAGCATCCAACCAAAGTCTGATGTGGTCTACACAAGCTCATGACTAAGATACACACATAGTAAGGCAGGATTTTGTAAGCCCGAGGCCTTCCCAGACTTCTCTTTAACATGACATAACAATATTTTACCGGGGATGAAGAGGATGTGTGTTTGAATGTGATAAGTGTGCTTCTGTGTGTGCTGAGGGCACATATCCCATGGCATGCCTATGAAGGCCAGAGCACAAGCTCAGTGTCAGACCCCACCTCCTGCTTTTTTGAGGCAGGATCTTTCTTTTATTGTCATGCAGACCAGGTAAAGCTTCAGGGGGTTCTCCAGAGTCTGCTTCCATTGTATTCTAGGTACACAGAGCACAGACACAAGCTATGGTGATCAGCTTTTGTGTGAGTTCTAGGCATTCAAACTCTGATCTCCATGATTTTACAGCAAAGAGTTAACACACTGAGCCATCCCTACAATTCAATAATGCCTTCTGAATGTTTACCTATTCTTCAATTAGTAGTTTTTAAAATTGTATTTGTCCTATGAAGACAGTATTCATTCCATACTGTTAATAGTATCACTTTAGGAATTATTATCTCAGGAATTTTGACAATAAATTATTCAATAAACAGTCTCTACTATATTATGCTTTTGCTTATATTTAAAACTATCCACTTATACTTAAATATCTATTAGTAAATAACTATTTACAAAAGGCCAGAACAGTCTTGATTGCTTTCTTTCTAGATGAGTCTTTGGCGATGATGCAGAAAAGTAAAAATGTAAACTTGCTCCTAGAGCCAAGTTCCTAGAAGTTTGAATCACAATAGAGAAAAACTGTGTAAAAACATAAAACATTTCTTTGCTTTTTTGTCTTTTTACAGACACATAATTTTCAAATATTTTTTTCCTGCTAGCATTAGTTATCCTAATATTTTGTCTTTTAGTTTTCAGCTTCATTTGAGCTTGGGAGATCAGATGTTTATTTCCCAAATAGTTCTGTTTGAAATTAATGTAGAGGGAAGGTTTGTGGTGAGCAAAGGAAGCCACACTGCAGTTTCTCCCACAGCTAGGTTGCAGCTTTGTAAATGTAGGACCAGCAATGCTAACCTTGGTTCTCCTCATCAAATGTGTCCATCACCAGGGTGCCCACTCCGTTTGATTTTTTTTTTTTTTTTACTTTTTCTCTTTCCCTCCTTTTGATTCCTGAGAGTCTTTCACCTCCCAGGTCTCTGGTACATTCTGGAGGGTCCCCCCAACCTTCTACCTCCCAAGCAGGATGCCTGTTTCCATTCTTTCTGCTGGCTTTCAGGGTTTCAATCCTTTTCCTGCACCCAATATCAGATCAGGTTCCCCTCTCCGCCCTACCCCTGTCCATATCCACTTTCCCTCGAAGGTCTCTTTCTCCATCCCCCCTTGTGGTTGCTTACTTCTCCCTCCCAAATGAGACTGTGGCATCCTCACTTGGACCTTTCAGCTTGTTGACTTTTTTTGAGTTCTGTAGACTGTACATTGGGTATTCTGTACTCTTTTTTTGGCTTAATATCCACTTATTTGTGAGTATGTACCATGCATGGTCTTTTGGGTCTGAGTTACCTCACTCAGGATATTTTCTAGTTCTATCCATTTGCCTGCAAAACTCAGGATGTCCTTGTTTTTAAAAGCTGCCATTCCCTTTGCCATTAAGCATAATTTTTCTCCCTTCTGCTATAAAAACTGAACAAGAAGGAAAGTTAAGATACACTTGTTGTGGGCTTTAAATTGATGTGAAATGGCAAGGAAAGACAGAAAATCCCCTCTCTACACAGATGGCTAGCTCCTTTTCCTTTTCCTTTTTTCCAAAAGAAAATCTAAAATAAATGAGACTGGAGATTTTATTAGAAAGTAAAGATTCACTGTGAGTCTAAAAGAAAAATTAATTTTGTGAAACTTTATTTCTATGGTAGAAAACTATCAGACAAAGCAATATAACATATGATTTTTAAGAAGATTTTCTATGAAGTATTTAATTCGAAAGCCCAAACTTGCATTGGATTTTCTCTTTATGGTGATCTTTTGCTCCACATACCTACCTGAGCCTTTTTAATTCCTTTCCTCTGGTTTCTCAGTTTGTCCTTCATGAAGTCCAAAGATGGTGCTACAATATAATACAGCCTTAACACCCAGGCTTAGGCCTCTCAACAGCTTCATAATGTCAGCTGCACACAAGCAAACAGCTCACTTCATAATCCCTATTTTTAGTTTGCCAGTCTCATTTCCTACTGACCCACCCCCTCCCACTCCAGCAAAAAAAAAAAAAAAAAAAAAAGACTTATTTTGATTCTTAGTATTATGATTGTTTGTTTGTTTGTTTGTTTTCATTCTATTTGTTTTAGATAGTATTTGCCCCTTTTCCTTCTCCATTAAGTGCAGTTCTGATCCTCTTTCAAATTCCTTCTACTGAGCACAATTCAGTGCAATAAACAGAAGCCATTCTGGGTACCTCAAGCAGAACGGCAGTCAGAGTAGGCCATGAACTGTGATAAAGCTATTGACAGGATCAGAGGAGCACAAGTCAGGTGCCATCATCAGCTTCTATACACAGGAGGCTGTAATTCAGAAACTGGGGCAGCTGCTGGCATGCAGAGGTCAAATGTTACAGGAGCTACTACCTAGCTCATATCTCCACTACAGCTGAGGTTGGAGACATTAAAATAAAGAGTTTGATTACCACAAGAGACAATGCTGGCTTCACCTTAGATTTTGTAGCTACTGAAAGGGGAAAGAGCTTTGCTTCCTTCTTGCCTTATGTATTCTTCACTAGAGCACATGTGTGTATCTATATCTATATCTATATCTATCATCTATAACTATATCTATATCTATATCTATATCTATATCTATATCTATATATCTATATCTATATCTATATCTATATCTATATCATCTATATGCAGTTCATATTCCTGATTAGGAAATGGTACCTCCCAAATTAGGCTGTATCTTCCCAAATAAGCAAAGGAAAACAAAATAGTCATACACACACACACACACACACATCAATGTATTATAGACAATCCCCTTGCTGAGAGTCCTTTCCCGCAGGATTCTAGGTTGTAACAAGTTGACAATTAAAGTTCACCACGGTGCAACCTATTTAAAGTTATCATACATTAATAATTAAACGGCCATTGAGAGTGAACAGTATTGAATACTCATTTCCTCAAACTTCATATCCTCTGTCAAGGTCTTTGTGGGTCCTTCTTTGCCCAAGGGTTAATTACTCATGCATTGTAGCAGCTCTGGTTTTCAGTAAGCATTCTCTGTCATCCTATATAAGATCAAGATTCATGGACACATCTATGCTCCATACACTATGAATATGTGATTATTATTTTACTCAATAGTTTTCTTTTCATAATATTTTTATGAATAAAATGTTACTTGAGAATTTCACAACATATCACACTCACTTTCCAGTCTTCCCTCCCTGAAGAGAAGGAGGAGGAAGAAGAGGAGGAGGAGGAAGAGGAAGAGGAGAAGGAGGAAAAAAGAAGTCTAATTTGTATTGCCAACCCCTTAAAGAAAACTGAGCCTTTACCCACCTGCATCCCCTACAGAAGCCGTCACCTAGAGAGCTACACTTCAGTCTCTTTATATTAAGAGCTCTCCTCAATGGCCGTCTAAGCTGTTACTTTTATGGGGAGTGGGGAGAAGTTGTCATATAGGCCTTCTATGTCCCTCTTTCTTAACTGTGAGTGTGCAGTCATCATGACAAAAATAGATTCCAGGCCCTTTACTGTCAGCAGGAGCATGGATCATAGAGCTCCACATGCCAACATCAATATGTGCCAACGAATGATCTCCAGTGGCAGTATAGATCAAGAATATCAACACATCACTCAGTAACAGCACAGAGGACCACAGACACCATTATAGCACTTGGCATCGCATGGACACAAGCCAAAGATATCAATTGGCCTCAGGAGGTAGTGCAGACCACTCACATCAACATGGCTTCAGGCAGCAGCATCTACAACTGACATCCACGTGACTGTGGTGGTAATACTGGCCATGGACATCAACACAGTCCCTGGCTGCAGGACCACAGATAGTCATGGCCCTTGATGGCAGCACAGACCACAAACATCCACATGGCCTTTAGTGGTGACATGGGCCACAGACATCAATGTGGCCCCATACCGCAGTAAGACCACAAATCCAGACATAGCCCTCCACAGTAGCATAGACGTGGATATCAACATGGTCTCACATAACAACACAGGCCACGCATATCAATATGCACCCCCTGCACCCCGATAGCAGCATGTCTCATGGACATCAACATGGCTTCAAGCAGCAGCACAGACCATGGATATCTGCATGACCTTCGGTGGTAATGTGGGCCACAGACATCTATATGAACTTTGGGTTTCAACATGACCTGGGCAGCAGACCAAGGATACCAAAGTGGCCTCCAGGGTCAACACGCAAGGTTCTTGAGAAGGTCTGATCCAGAGAATGAAGCATTCTTCATCTCAGACGTCTTGTTATTGCTCAGAACCAGGACAATCCTGAGGCTGGACAGCCTGTTCAGTCAGGGGCTGAGTCTGTACAAACTTCAGGTTACTCTGTCGACTCCACTCAGCAACATGTTCTTCCCACCCCCACCCACCAAAACTGTCACCATATCTTCTCTAAGTTCCACCCCTCTCCACCACACACTCTCTGTTTCATTCTTCCATCTTTCCTACTTTTCCATCAAATATTAATTCATCATTGTGGCATTAGAAACTGCAGTGTGTCACATAGTATATTTTCTGCCCAAACAGATTTACATGCAAATATTCATTGCAACAAGTTTCTGGTCTGGTTCAAAGTTTCTGGTTTCGGAAGCACCGTGAGTACTGTGAGTACTGAATCATTGTTGAGACTAATCTCTGGTATCCTGCTGTTGCCCAGAGTCAGTGTGGTGTTGCCAATAGGCAGGGCATCCTGGAGCAGGTTCTGTGTGAACTGCTGGCTGCCACAAACCTCCCTTCCCTCTATGTCTACCATCCTCAGGTTCACTGTACTTGTAGCCTGCATTGCTACTGCCTCATGCTCTTCATCTCCCAGCATGGAGAACAGTACAAGCTGAAGCTGCAGAATCTCTAAGTTGGGGGCCAGCTTGCCTAGGGATAAGGGCCAGCTATGTTCAGTAAGGGTATGTTTCTGCTGAAGCTACAGGCCGCTGCACACCACTCCGGCCTCTAAGAGGCTGCTGGGCAGAACTATTTTGCTTGTAGATAACACTGCAGCCTGGTGCTTTCAGTCTCCCAGCAGGGCAAGCAGCACAAGCAGCAGTGGAAGGAGCTGTTAGTGGGCTTAAGGACCAGTTCTATTCTGTATTGACTTGTTTCTGCAGAAACTCCAGGCCTCTGTACATTTCCCTGTTGTTGGTACTGGATGCCCCATCACTCATGGGGCATGACCTTTGTGCTTACAGCCTGCTGGCTGAGATATGTCAGCAAAAGGTATAGATTAGGCTTTGTTCTCCCATCTTTCTTTTCAGTTTCTTAAGTCCACTTTTTAAAAGCTTTTTTTCCAGTTGTTCCAGAAATATTGTCAGCTCTACAGACTCCTTTTCTGCTACCCTGTTGCCCTTCAGAGACTTCAGGGGTTTTTAAATATCCCCGTGGAGTCCACAGTGGATGTAAGTGTCCACTGCCATTTTTCTGTTCTCTCAAGTGTTTTGTTTGTTTTTTTTTTAAATCCTCAGATCAGAGCCTAGTTTCTCACACATAAAGTATGAGCTACTGATTTCATTTCACTAAATTTACTGAGTGGCATTTTAATTTGCAAAATATATAAACTAAATTTAAAAAGTGAAATTCCTAGTTCCAATCTCTTCTTTCAACAAAATTTTGAAAAATATGCCACTGGGAAGTAATGCCATTCAGGAGTCTTGAGATTTCAGTAAACCCCCTTCCCTTGAACGGTAGTGGGATGATACTCAACAAGAAATATTAATTTGCGGTTCTTTGATTCTAGTCAACAATTTACTCATTATCCTCTCTGGTGATCAATTTGATCTTCCCCATTGGGAATATAAACTCAAGAATTCATTGCACTTATTTAAATTATAGTTCATTTATGCAATGTATTGAATAACCTCTGGGCATGATTATACACCACAAAAGTAAAAGCAAAGCAAGCAATTTGAATTGGTGTTTAAAGATACAGAACAATTACCAAAAGAATATTCAAATTAGGATGAGAATGTATTTGTGTTTCTTTCATTTTCTCACCACAGTATGGTCAAAATGGCTGAGTGCACATTCCACAGCTCTAGCACATGGTTTATCTACTTTCATAAATCACACCAGGCACAGTACCATGAACTCAACTATCAAGATATATTCTTTAAAATGCGATAGACACCCTACTATTCAGGACTCCATGCAATCATCCTGGTGTCTATGGAAATCAGCATTAGAATAGAAATTAATATTTAGTAAATATAAAAGTGATATTTAAACACCAACTAGAAGTGTTTTATCTACAGTTACAACTGGTACTAAGAGAATATTATATGACCAAAGATACATTCACATTTCATCTTGACTTGTGCTCTACTAGGACTAGCAGGTAAACTAGACATTGCCAGAAAAAAATGGGAGCAGATATTATCTTTATCAATAGAAAAGTTAAATTTGGGCTATTTGTTTTATCATTATCTGTCATAAGAATTTCTCTTTAGTTTTACATAAAAAGACCAGAGTTACTCAATACTTATAACTGAGATATTAGAAAAGGAGACTTTATCGGTGTAATTTTCTACATGTGCGGTTCCCTAAACTTTTATATATTAAAGCATTGATTTTTCAGTGTTGTTTTATTTGGGGAAGGAGGTTCTAAAAATGAAATTAAATGCATTCATTCACATAAGAACCAAACCTGATAAGGTTAGTGTCTTTAGAAAAGAGATACTAGAGCTCTCTCTCTCTCTCTCTCTCTCTCTCTCTCTCTCTCTCTCTCTCTCTCTAACAAAATCAGAACATACATAGTATTAAACTTCCAACTACCAGAAAAGTGAGAAGATTAATTTTTGTTGCTTAAGCTACCCTTTGATATTTTGACATGGCAACCTGTCTTCATTTTCTTTCTGTTTCTATAATAAAATACTTAAGGAAGAGATTAGTGTAGCTTAGAGGTCTAGCCTAGTGACCATCATAGTGCAGAACTTACAGCAGTGGGAACTTGACCAGGGAACAATGTTTGAATGCATGCTAACCTCAACTTGCTTTCACTGTGTTATACTAAAGTCAAGGAAACCCTGCCCTGGGAATGGTAGTATCCATAATGTGCAGGTCTTTCTCCTTCAATTATCATCATCCCAATAATTCCCAGTAGACCTGCCCAGTGGCCCATCTCCCAGGTAATTCTAACTTTTGTCAAGTTGATAATTAACACCAGCCATCAGACAGTCCAAGAAGACTAACACCATGAATAAAGCAGCTAAATCCATCTAGGTTCTTTCTCTCCTCTTACTTGCATGCCCACAAACATCATCACTATAAAGACAATGGCTTGAGGAGCAGCCCAAGGAAAGAGGTTAAATAGCAAGAGCAACAAAATAGTAACATCTTTCCCTATTGCAGTGGCTTAGGTATGAAGTGTTTCTCAGAGACTGTGTGACTGAAATCCCCAGTGCAGCAGTATTCAGAAGTGAAAGTTTAAAAGACGACTGATTCATGAATCATGAATTCAGGATTACTATAGCATTATTGAGTTGTCGTGGAAACCTTAAATGATGAGGGCTAGTAGAAAAAAGTGAATCATCAGAGTAATCCTCCACTCAGCCAAAAGAGGGGGTCTTGTTCCCATTCATTCTCTTTCTCAATGTTGTGGGTCACAAGAGGATGTGTGTCTCTCTTTCTCCTCACCCATCCATCATGTCTCATGACACAGATATACCACAGCCTCAGAAACACTGGACCCAACCAACCATGAACTGAAATATATGAAACCATCAACCAAAATTAGTCTAAATTTTTGCAAAAGTAGTAAATATAATCAAAATAAGTTATTTCCCTTTTTATACCATGTACTATCTATCAAACTTCCAGCCATTTATGAAAACTTTCTCAAGTTCTAAGCTGTAACACAAACTCAAAAAAAGGCTGCTGGCCTTTGGCAGTTGTCTTTTTATCAGTCACTGCTAAGGGAAGAGGATTTGGGGATAAAGGAATTTCTCCTTCCTGTTCCTATCTTGATGCCAAATATGCATAAAGGATAAAGGACATTATGATGGCTAATCTTGGTTGTCAACTTGACAGGAAGAGAGAACCTTGGTTAAAGAATTGCTTCCATCAAATTGTCCTGAGGGCATGTCTATGGGGATTTTTTTTTTTTTTTTCATTTTTAGCTGATGTAGGTGGACCCAGCTCACTGCAGGTGGTACCATCTTTAGGTGAGTAAGCCTAGGCTATATAAGAAGGGTAGCTAAATGTGACAGAGGAAACAAGGCAATAAGTGGCTTTCCTTCATGGTTTCTGCTATATGTTCCTACCTTCAGTGTCAGCCTTAGCTTCCCTGTAACCTGTAGATCAAATAAACATGACAACTCAAAATTATCTGTAACTCCAGTTCCAAGTGATAAGGAACCCTATTCTGGCCTCCATGGACACCAAGCACACATGTACTCCAGGCAAAAGACAGCAAAAGAAAAAAGAAAAGAAGAAGAGAAAAAGAAAAAAATACAATAAAATTATTTTAAAATAAAATCCTGGCTGGGGTGCAGTTCTATTGCTACAATAGTAACACAAAGCTCTGGGTTCAGTATCCAGGACTGAGTGATGCACAGCTTCAATCCCAACACTTTAGAGGCAAGAAGATTAAGAGGTACATGGTCATCCTCAGCTACACAACAAGTTCAAAATAAGATTGGGCATGCCAAAATATCAACGACTAGGTAGTTTAAGCAACAAAAAATTAAATAACTACATAGATAAATATCGCAAAGATTTGATGAAACTGTATACAACAATAACAACAACAAAAATAAACCCAATCAAACCTGGAGATTTAAACCAGAGAAACAAAACAGCTGATGTTTACCAGTGATGGGAACAAAACCATCAAAACAAAACTGAGCTACAGTTTGCTGGAGATGTACCTTTCAGTGTGATCTCTGGCCTGGTGCTTGTCTAAAAACTGGCATCACTGTGCTCTTCCCTTGTAGGAGAAACTGTGGTGGCCACCTCTATGTAAACCAGTATGCATTCCATAAATAAGGTGACCCTCCAGATGCTGATGGCTCTCGACAATCCTGATTGTAGTCCCCCCCCCCCAAGGAAGTGATCAAAATGTGGATGGCAGAGATCTGTGAGACCTCCATGAAGGCTGTTCCTCATCTCCCACTGTGTGACATACCTCCAGAGTGATATTTCTTTGAGGACTGGTAGTCAATGATGTGTAAGATCCTGGAAGATTGGACAACCTAAGATAGGCACAGTCCAATATACTGGGAATCCTCCAAGGTGGGGTCAGCATTGTTGAGATAATGGCATCCCAGCAAGAGTAGAAATGTAGTGGGAACAGTGGCTGCCAACTCTACATAAACACCAGTGATTACACAGCCACTAAGACTTCTCCTGCAGAAGGACCTAATTGAAGACTGCCTGAGAGACCAAAGATTGTTCATGCATACAGTGCCAGCCAATTGGCAACTGCTGGTTAGAAGAGATGCTTTCTTGGGAGTAATGGGGCATGAGTGGAGAGTATTAAAGGAGCTTGAAGTAGCTGTCAGAGGAGCTTGCTGTGGTGTTTCTCACCTGCTCCTAGAGGCTATGTCCCTGATTCCCTGTCACCTCACCTTTGACCAGCAAGAGCAGGTAGGTTTGTCAGCAAGTAATCCAGGGCATAGGCAGCATTCTCTTACACATCTAGTTATGCACAGCAATCCTAGAAACACTTCACAGCAATTTGGCTGAGTAACTTTCTATTGAGCAAGTAAAATAAGAGAAAACTATGGGCTTATAATTCATAAGTGTCCATTTTTTCTTTTCTGTTTCAGAGGATGAGGATCAAATCTGGTAATTTGGGTAATAATATTTTATTACAGCAACAGGAAACTAAACTAGAAGACACATATTTTGGCAGCCTGAAAAGGAGAGAAATTTAGTAGGACATGAAAGAATGAAAATAAATAGAGGTTAAATTCAATAATACTATGCCCCCCAAAATAAAGGAATATTATACCAGAGAGCTTACATTCATCTGTGTTCTTTACCCACACACATGCCTTCTGTCTTTATGGATAGACTTCAAATATATGCATTATTGCAGTGATGACCAGTCTGAAGAAACAGCATTTTCTTATAATAAGCAGAATGGATATTTTGGCCTTGTTATTATGAGGAAACTTACATTTGTTTAGAGCAACAGCTTCTATGTGTATGGCTCTCTGATCTTCTGTACAGCTATTTTTACCTTCTTTCCAGGTAATCACAAACTAGAGATGTTATCACTAATGTGTTTTACCCTCAGAAGCCTTGAAGTTACATAGGCCAAATAAACATAGACTTAAGAAGGAGATATGTATAATTCATATTTTGCTTAAAAATTCATAACTATCCTAAACTTATGATACTTGCATTCAGTTTCTCTACAAGGAATAAAAAAGTAGAAAAAGCAAACTTTTATTCTTCTGCCACTGAAGTTTGAGATGGTGTACATATATATCCATCTATATATGTATGTGTGTATATGTAGTGTCTTATTTAAATAAAGTTATAGCTTTATAATTTTAAAAGAAGGATTAGCTATGGAAGTAATATATGTGTAATAAGTAGCATGCCAAGTTGCACAATTACAATAAGTATTTCACCATTCATATATACATTGAAAAATAACTTTATACATTTGTATGTAAAATTCAATCAGAAAAATATAATAAAAAGGGGGAATATGACTTCCACCATTCATAAAATTGTATGTATACAAATAGAGTAAGTACATACAATATTACTAAGGGACTGCTTTAGGTAGACACTGGTTTCTTGGTTGTGACCCAGGGAAAACTATATGGAGTTCAGAGCACTAGATGGAATGCACATTCATCGCTGTTGAAGAGGAATAAGCAGCATCATTTTCACAAAAAATGAGTGTGTCAAAAAAAAAAAGAAAGAAAAAGAAAATAAAAAGCCAGGAAGAGGAGACATTGCAGCATAAAAGGAAAGAAATAGCTGAAACTAGAATGCTTGCTGCAGAGACACCTTGAAATGATGAGAAGACTCCAGTGTGGATGAATCCCTCTGCCCATCTCAGCTAACATTTCCAGAGCATAAGATGTAATAGCTTTCTGGCATTTTACCACTGACATCTATTGAAATAGTAATAGAACTCTCTTATCTCAAAGCAGATGAAAAGTAATGTGTACACAAATCAAAATGATTACAGTCTGTTACTCCATCTCTCAACCTTGACACTGAATCTCTCCATTTAAGGGAAAAATATGCATCACAGCTCCTTGAGACAATCTCACACACTGAGTAATTCTTTTCTTTTTCATTTTGGCTTGTTTTAATGTAGAAATCTCCCATAAAAAATTAATCATAGGATACTACCCAGGTGTATTTCAGAGCTCTGTGAAAGATGGATAGCCAATCCATAATAAGGCTGTTTAAGGCCTAGCAATAACAACACATGCTGTGGCCCAGTTTGGAAGACCGCCTATGTTCTTATCATTGCTCACAGACAGCAGTAAAGGACAAAGGCTCTGCTTTGTGAGTAATCGCTGGCTACTTTATGACTCTTGCTAAAGAACATGTTCCTCCCTCAGTGCCATCCCCAAATCAATTGGTTAGAATATAGGGCAAGAACTAAGCCCCTTCACTTTCTGATTCAATGTATTACAACCACTCTACTTGTTCATTTGTCTGTTTGTTCCACAGCCTAAGCTTATGGGAAAAGAACTGTAATGATCAATGGGAAACCTCAACCTATGGACAACAGCTTGGAAATTATTTTTTTGATGTTGATGTGGTGTCAATAAGAATGGCAGTGAAAAGTACTACTCACTTGAGGGAAAAAAGAAATAATCTCAAGAACTATGTTCAAGTACAATAGAAAGGATGGATCATTGAAATTCTTCTGTAGATGATTAAAGGGACAACAGAATAATAATAATATATGGAGCCATAGAAAAATGTGAGCCTAATAACCTCACACTCACAGCATGAGAATACAAAGCTCTTCTTCTTAAAAAAGAGAAATGAAAGTACTGAGAGGGTAGTAATGCCACCAAGTGGCAGTAATGGCACTTAGATTTAACAAACCAAGGCAAATGCAGCACTTGATATATCCATCCCCAGCAATAACTATAAATTGATGGAGAATATGTCCCCAAAGCCATGTGTAATGAAGCATACCTAAAATCTCAGGGTTTAGGAAGCTGAGACAAGAATACAGAATCTGTGCTGAGCACGTTGACACATGCCTTCAATCTCAAGAATTCAGGATACAGAGGCAGGAGGATCTTTATGACTTCAAGGCCAGCTGGGACTATGTATTGAGTTCTAAATCAACCATAACTGCATATTGAGACCCTTCTAGGGGAGAAAATAGCAATTTTCTTTGAGGATATGGCTCCTGGGAAGTCAATTAGACCTACTAGATCCCCTAGAGGTATATGAAGAGTCAAATTGGAGTCAGAGGGTTATGGAATTTTTTTCTAGGTGCTATTTTCTTTAATTAAAAAATATAAGTATAGATTTTAGGCCAGCCTGGGCTATGTAGTAAAGGAATATTTCCAAAAGTGAAAGGAAGAATGGAAGGAGAAAGAAGAGAAAGAGGAGAAATTGTAGATGCGGATAATGGAAGTCCTAGAACATTATACAGAGGCACAAAGTGCATTCCATTGACTATGCTCCAGTGTCTCTAAATGCCTGACTTGATCCCTACCACAACCTATGTCATAGTTTGATATCGTCCAATAAGTCCTTATCAGCATTATCTATTGAGGTCTAATTTTGATTCTGTTGAAGTTTATATTACAACTCCTAGCAAACTGGTATCACTGAAGGTCATTACTTCTTTGAAGTAAGCTAGAAATGGTGGTGGGTTTTTTTTTTTTTTTTTTTTATTGTTCTGGTACAGTGTTAAGAAGCAGACTGCTGCTTCAGAACAGCCTTTAGCTAGAAAACACTATAAAATCCGAATTTATGTTTCTCCCCATCTCACTACATTTGCCTCATCCAGATGAAAGAGAAAGTGAACTTATGTGTCACCAACTCCTTCAAAAACATAAGAGCAAACATAATCCAAGAGAAACTTGAAATAAGGGGTGGAGCTTTCTCTGGAGTAATAAAAAATGTTCTACAAACTTGGAAAAATAAAATGTCTGACAATATCTTCACAGATGAAGATGAAGACCTTTATCCTACTCATTAAAAAAGTTATAAAATCACAGACAGAAAAACTAAAAGATGTGTGAGGTAAGGTTCATCTTCCCACCCCAAGAAAGCCAAACTATAAAATTATCCCTAAAACAATAGAAAGAATGGATGAGGAAGCAAGAAAAACTAGACAAATATGACAAGAAGTTATCCATCCACACCCAAGGTGAACTAATGTCATTACAATTTTCCTCATAATATTCCTCAGAAGGTGCAGGAGACATACAGCATCTCAATAAACCCAAGGCAGCAGTCTCCACCTCAACTCTCATCTGCACCAGAAAACACCATTTTAACTTCCATTGTGCCCAGAGTGTACCTGGATTATAGGAATGGGTAATGTGCAAGACAGTCATCAAAAGCACACTCCTGGATGGCATGTTCTTGAGGACCACACGGGTAAGTAGGGTTTTCTGATTGTTGTTTCTCCCCGTCTTTCACCCTGACAACAAGGCTTGGATTTCACTGAACTATATGAAAGATCAAGCCTAGATTAATGACTAAGTAATAAGTGGGGTTCTTGAAAGTTCCCCCATTTAATCTGTGCTGTTACATTGCACGTGGGAACAATCAGTGATCATGTGTTTGGTCTGAAAAAAGAACAAAGAGTAGTAATCTTGGAGAGCTTGCCTCTCAATGTTGAAATCTATTTTGTTGACAACAGAATGGCCAATACCAAGCTAGTTTTGATACTGTTGCTCTGTAGAATGACTTAAAATCACATACAGAGATACATACTTCCAGCATTTTTATGAGGGTTGCTTTGGATATATGGACTCTACTTTGAAGCCCTACAAATTGTTAAAATGTTATATTTTTTTATTTCTATGAAGAATGGTTTTGGGATTTTGAGTCAATTGAATGCAATAAGGGACCCATACACAGCTAAAGCCACACATTGAGAAAGATACCAAAAATATGGACTAGAGAAAAGAAAAAACTCTTCTAAAATAGAGGCAGGAAAATTGGGTACCTATAAGTAGAAGAATTAAATTAGGTTCCTATCTCTCAATCTGTATAAAACACAACTCTAAATACATTAAAGAACTTAACATAGGCGTTTAAACTGAAACTAATGAAAACGGGAAATGCTAGGGAGATGATTCAGTGGGTAAATTGATTCTTGTGTAACCACGAGGACCTGAGTCTCAGTCCTTAGAACCTAAGTGAAATCAGCCATGGTCACATGCATCTGTGATCCCAATGCCCTATGGTAACATGGGAAACTGAGGTAGGACACATTTGTCTGCGATCCCAGTGTCCCTCTGGGGAAATGGAAGCCATGGTCACACACACTTTTGATTTCAATATCCTACGGTGACATGAAAAGCTGGAATGGAAGAATCCCCGAAGCTCACAGCCAATGTATATCAAAAAATTCCCAACCTCACTAGCCATCAGGAAAATACAAATTAAAACTACACTGAGATTTTGTGTCTTCCTGGTCAGAAGAGAAGTCATTAAGAAAACATTTAACAAATGCTGGTGAAAAAGTGAACAAATGGGAAACCTTAAACACACTACATACAGTAGTTCAGACACTGTAGAAATAAGTATGCAGGATTCTCAAAAAAAAAATCAGATAGGTTTAACATATTACCTAGCTATATCACTCTATTATTCAAAGAATTCTAAGCCGGCATATCACAAAGATACTGGTACATCAATGTCTGTTGAAACAATAGGTAAGCTGAGGAACTAACTTCAACATCCAATGACAGGAACTCATAGGGAGAACACACATATGTATGTAGCAATAGATGTTTTCAAGTCATAATTGACGTAGTTATGACATTTGAAAGAAAATGGGGTAACTGAAGATAAGCATGTAATGCCCATATGGCTGTTCTCTGAAATGCAAACAGCATATGTTTCCTCTTATATATGGTTATTAGATTCTATTTATAGTGATACATAAAATCATTTATGTATATGTGGGGTGAAAATACAAAGGAAACTATCTAGGGGAACAAATGGGACTGTGGGGAGAGGGGAGAGATAAAGACATTGAATAAAATGTTCCTGTGTCAAGTGTCAAATTAATATACACAGTAAAAAGACATAAACAGAAAGAATAAAAAATAACTTTAGTAATAATTTAACAGTGTCAAAGGGCTGGCTTCATGTTCCCTTTTGTTAGTCAAGTTATGAAATCGTCTTTTATTCTTCATTTACTTCAGCTGTGAAGAAGCAGAACACAGAAAGTGGAGCCCAGTAGCATAAACAGAGTATAAACTACAGCCTAATCATCAGGAGGTGGGAGCTGCTGATTTCTCTGTCCAAACTCTCCCCTCAGCCAGTAGTCTAGTCATTATTCTGTTTTTACCATTCTTTTTAAGTGAAGTTTAGAAAATGTCATTTTAGTTTTCTAAGGCTTTTTAAAACGCTTAATGGATTGGGCATTGTGAAAAATTTTAAAAATCTTATTATGCTTTCAAAATCTTATAATGTCAAAAATTTTAAGTCATTTTCTTCAACAAAAAAAGTCTCAGTACCTCTCAGCTATTTGCTATGAAGCAAATGAAAGAGGGGCAGGGAAAAAAAAACAATTTAATGAAAATTGGCTTTGCTTTTTAAAAAGAGAGCTTTTAATCTTCCTAAATTGGTCCTTTGATGTAGGTAATTTCTGAAAGCAGGTCATTTTATAGACTAAAAGATCATGTTAAAGCCTTTCCTTAGGGTGATGAAGACTTGATAAGCCATTAGAAGAACCAGAATCATTAAAAAACAGAAAAGAAAAAGGGTTTATTAGATGTACAAGATCAAGGTCTCCAGCACACTGAAGCAAGCAAGGCAGGCCTGCAGACTCAGGCAAGCCGGAGATTCTGTTCTCACTGAACATTTCTTTAAAAGCAGATAAAGAGCACCGAATCAATACATCACTGACAAGATTATTATTTTGTACAAGCTGAAGGTTGATGCAGGTCATTTCTACCAAAGCAAACAGAATTTGTTAATTTAATCCAACAGACTTGGCAGTGAGACCAAACAGGAATTTAATCAGCAGGAGAAGGTGGTGAGCATCTGAGAAAATTGAATGATTGCTGTGAAAAGAGTAAATATCATTACGGAAGGGTGAGGAGATGGAAAGACTGCTCTCTTCATGATTTCCATCTAGTTCACCAAACAACAAATAATTCCAAGTAAGCCATTTCTGGGACTGCAGTGATGTCCTAATGTTATTTGTGCCGAGAAAATTTAAATTCATAAAGTTTTCTACTCTCTCGCCTTTCCTGGTTTTTTTCTTTTTTCCCTAAAACTACAAGGTCATAAAATGAAGGATTAAGGGTCCCATAATTCAAGAGAAAATAGCAACTGACTTATCAGAGTTTCTCATCTGAACAGAATATACCAGGGCGCTGACACCTTCTTGAAAGCTTTTAATACAAACAAGAAAGCTCAGATGCATAAGGCTGCAGCTGGTATTTAGTTCAGCAGTGTTGTAATCACTTTCAGAGCTGAGAGCATTCTCAAGGCACGCCTATCATTAAAGAAGGATTAAATTAAGATTGCTTGTCTCCCTGCTGTTCCGAGGGACAGCCATGAAATAATCAGGAAAGTAAAATCAGACTCCCACTTCCCCTCTACTTGGCCTTGCTCCTTTTTTTCCAAGCTCATCCTTTTCTACACACCTTCTCTAACTGTAGAGGCTCCCTTTCCCAATCCAGCCTCTTTGAATCCTCTTTAGAAAAGCATGAACATTTGAACTTTCTTGCTGATAATCCACGTAGATTTGTACACCTATATCTTTCTATAGGTTTGAGCCCCCCACCCCCCAGGTTATAATAATTCAGTGTTACCAAATGAATGTATCATTCTTTGAAACCGTATCAATAAGCGAACTTCAGTCAGGGTTTCTCAAGAGTGACAATCTGAAAATGTAATAAGAAGCCAAAAGCCAATATTTTAGGTCTCACATAGTTGTCTTTAATGGTACAATATTCTAAGGCAAATGACAAGGTTTCATGTGGCCCTATGTTGTGTGACAAAAAAAAAAAAAAAAAAAAAACCTTGCCTTGGAAAACACAACACACATGTCACACATGTCTACACAATCCAGATAGAGTACCCACAGCAGCTCAAAGTATGAATACCACCAAAGTCTAGTGAATGTATTGTTACTTACAGAAGCACAGATTAGTTAAAGAGAGCTTCATCACCAGAGCCCACCCCAGCATGGGTGACGGCTCACAAAGCTGAAAACCTGAGTGACAATGCACAGCCTGCAGTCAGCTCAACAGGCTGAAGAGTGTCCATTCCAGATGTCTCAGTTGTTCTAAACCTCTTCCAGGGAGTTGGTCTGGTCTTCTGTCTTCCCTTCTTCTCAGAGGAACTCTCAGCTTTTATTGCTTACTCTGGCAGGAAGATGCCTAAACGATCTGGTCAGTGTCAGGAACTTTCTGAAGCTTCTGTTGTTTACCATCCTGCCCAAGACGTTTTCTTGCAAGGAAGAAAGCTTGGAGGAAACTGTTACACAGTCCTCTAGAAGAAAGTTTCCTGGCTTCAAGAAAAATTAGTCCTAGAAATAAAGAGATAATAACGACATAAACTGGAAAGAAGGAAAATAACAGGGCTGATATTTTAAGGCATATATTGGGAGAACTAAAATCCTTAGCTTTATGTAAAAGAAAAAAATGCTTTTTCATAAATATTCTATCTCTGAAGATAGCAAAAATACATGCCCAGTTTTTATATGGTCTTGAATCATTTATCTACATATTTCATCTCCCAAATAAATAAAACTTTCTTTTTTATATGTATACTGTTCATCTGTCTTCTCCTTACAACTATCACAACAGGATGGAACCTGCTATAGAATTTCAACTCAGAATCTAAATATCCCTTTAAATATCTATTGTAGGTTGTTTATAAATGGCCACAAAAATCCCTTCTGTTTCTGCCTATACTTTGTCCCTCTGCAATGTGCCCTTGCAGCTTGGAGCATGGAGTAGACTATCTTCCTGCACCAATTCTGAGCTGTCCTTATCACTTGCTTAGATTAATGGAATAGAGCGTAAGGGGCAATTTGTGACCTCCAAGTCTAGGCCTCATGAAAAATTCTTGTGGCTGTTCTTTCCTTTCCATGGTGTTATATTGAAACTGCCACTCAGAGAACAGACTCTAATAACATGAGAAGTGACCTAGCTACCCTAGCTAATGCCCTCCATAACAAACCAACCCAAACCAAGAGCCTCTAAGACCACCTAGTCTATTCAAGCTACCGCTTACACAGTTACATGAGCTGTTCCAGGTTAGACAAGAAGAGCCACTCATTTCTGTCCAACACATATTGTTTACCCACAGAATAATAAGCACATAAATGTTTTTAATTGTGCAGTTACAGGTCACAGACAAGTAACTGGGACTAGAGCAGGCATAGTTCAACAAAACTTATGACATTAGCACTGGTTTTGGAAAAGGAGGAGCACTGATTCTAGGAAAGAAATCAAATAGTAATGTATCACTGAGAAAAAATAGTATTAGTGGGTCACACTATTACCAGTTAAAAATATAAAAAGTTAGGCCAGTAGTAGTGGCACAAAAGGCAGGGGTATCTCTGTGACTTCAAGGCTTGAACTACAGAGTGGGTTGAAGACAGCCAGGACTACACAAAGAGAACCCTGTTTCAATACATACATACATACATACACACACACACACACACACACACACACACACACACACACACACACACAATTTCAATAAACTTGAAAGGTAAAATGTTTGCCTAAATAACCTGTTATTCTGCCTTAGACAATCTTCAGTGAATATCTCCAATCTCAAAACATAAAATTTCATAGTATATATAAATGTATAAATTAGTTGGGAATTTCACATTATGAAATCTGGACACACTCCCTTTCCAGTACTCACAGGTCTGCTCCACTGTGACCCTTCAAAAAAAGGGGGGGGAAGAAAAGTCTAATTTATGTTGTCCATTTATTCACTGGACCATTTTCAAGCTCCCAGTGACCAGCTCCTTAAAGAAAACTGAGTCCTTCCCTACCTGCATCCCCTATAAAAGTCATTAACTGTGGAGAGTTACATTTCAGCATCTTTATCATACCTTTTAAGGGTTCTATCTATGGCTTTCTGTGTAGGCTATTACTTTTGCACAGAGACAAAAAGACAAAGGTGGCAGGTCAGAGGTGAATTGGGGTTTTCACAGAAGCCTTCAATGTCCTTCTTGCTCATCTGTGACTCTGCAGTCATCATTGTCACAGCAAAAGTAGCTACCTTGCCTTTTACAGTCAGGGGGCAGGGATCATATAGACTTCCACACAGTTTCTGGATATACCATGGACCACAGACTTCCACATGGTTCTCTGTGTACATGACACAGATATCAGCATGGTCTCTGGTGGTGGTGTCAGTACAGACCACAGACATCAACCCATCCTTCTGAAGCTGCACAGACCACCAGACACCATCATGGACCTCAGCAGCAGCATAAGCCAAAGACATCAACATGGCCTCAGGTGGCAATGCAGGCCACTCATATCAGCACAGTTTCAGGCAGCAACACAGACCATGGACACCTACATGGCCTTTCGTAGTAACACTGGCCACAAACATCAACATAGGCTCTGACTGCAATAGGACCATGGACCCAGACCTGGCTTTCAGAGGCCAAATAAACCCAAGACATCACCATGGAATCATGTGGAAGCTTAGATCGATATGACCCCTAGCAGCAGCACAGCCCATGGATATCAACATTGTTTCAGTCTGTAGCACACACCATAAACATCTGCATCGCCTTCTGTGGTAACAAGGGTCACAGACAGCAACACAAACCCCAGCTGCTATAGGACCACAGACATATGGCAACCAACCATAAATACCAAAGTGGTATCCATGGTATATCCAGAAACTGTGTGGAAGTCTATATGATCCCTGCCCCCTGACTGTAAAAGGCAAGGTAGCTACCAACTATCCATGAGTTAGTATGGAGTATAGAGTTCCTTCAAAGAGGTCCAGTCCAGAAAATGAACCATTCTTATCTTGGACATCTTGTGCTCAGAACCAGAGCAATCGTTTAGCAGGCAATGAGTTCAGGGGCTGAGTTGTAGTTAAGCTCCAGACTGCTGCATACCACCCTGTCAGCCCTACTGGGCAACAACATGTTCCTCCATCCAGAGCAGGCTTCTCTCACGCATCTCACCTCCAGTTCTGCTTCTCTCCACCACACACTCACGGCTCCATTCCTCCTTATCCCAACTCTCCACTGAAGATTCATCTGTCAAGAGTGTCAAGGGTGTTCTACAAACACCCAGAAAAGATCCTTCTCCTGTTTCACACTGTCCCCTCTGGCAGCTTCAGTTTCACCTAAAAATCCACTCTTTTCCCAAAAAAGATGCTACAACTTTGTTCTTAACTTCTTCAGAATGAAGACACTGTGGAAGTATCTCCTCAGGGTTTGTTCCCTTTGCAAACTGAGTCATTGCATCAAGATGTTGACATGGTTCAAGGTATCTGGTTTCTGACACACAACGATAATACTGGACCATCTTTGACTCATCTCTGATATCCTGCTGTTGCCAGAGTCATGGTGGTCCTGCAGCTGTAGTTCTTCAGGACTGGCTCCTTCACATGTCCCAGAAGCTTGTAGATGAGGTAAACATTTGGGTTGGACCAATTATGAGCACTGAATGAGGGCCCAGATAGTAGCTGAATTGGTCAGCTGTCATGCTTGGGAAAATATAAAATTTATAATTACATGTGACAAAGCTAGGGGGAAAATAATGACAAAATTAACTTATTATTTACAAATAGAATTTAAAGGAAGCAGCTCAACTGAAATTTAGTGTACTTTTTTGGAGTTGGCAATGTGGCCAAATTTTTTTAATTATCTTAAGACTGGAGAGAAAGCTCAGAAATTGAGAGCTACTGTTCTTCCAGAGAATAGAGTTCAGTCCTCAGCACCAACATCAGGAGGCTCACAACCACCTGTAACTCTAGTGCTAGAGTATCATGACACTATCTTCAGGACTCTATAGGCTATAGGCAAACACACACACACATTCACATTTGAATAAAAATGAAATAAATATGGAAATATATAAAAAGAGAAAAAGAATTTTTCTTAATTAAAGGCAGGTCAAAACTAGATTATGGTGGCATATTGCTATAATCCCCTAGCACTTGGGAGGTGGAGGCAGGAAGATCAAGAGATGAGGTTCATGTTCAACTACAACTACATATGAAGTTCAAGAACAGCCTGAATCAAATGAAGCCATGTCCTGTCACAAAATATTAGATCAAAATGGAGGGTACAAAATCTTTCACTGTGACATCAGAAATATTAAAATTTTAAACCTCTTAGAAAGATACATAACCTCTAAAGACACATAAAACAATATCCCACAGCACACTGTCACACAAATACAAATCTGTGTCAAAAATGTATAAATGGGTCTTTGACAGCATGCCCTCAATTGTAATAAGAAATGCACAGAGTTCTTTTACGTATTTTATTTTTATCTTGTTAAGACAGGGTCTCTTTTACAAAGCTTTGGGTATTTTGGAACTCACTACATAGACCAACCTGGCTGTCCTTGAACTCAAAGAGATCCACCTGTCTCTGCCTCTTGAATCCTGTAATTAAAGGTGTGCACCACCATGCCTGGCTAAGAAATGTTCACAGTTTTTTTTTTTTTAAGAGTTGTATAATTTCAGCATGCACTAAAGTGGACTAAGCAGGTCAAGAGAAAAACAGGCTCATGGACCTCCAACTTCCCACTGACAAGAAAAACAAAATTAACTCAGCTACAAACACAGGCCATTTCTTAAAGAAAAACAAAAGGTTATATCAAAAACAAAAGAGTAAGATGCCAATTTATTATGATGAAGTTAGTCTCTAGGCCAAGAACATGTTTAGAAATAGAATGGAGAAATATTCACTTATTTGGATTTTATAATGTTCACAGCAAGTTATTCCCATTATTCCTTTGTAAAATTCCTGTGGGTTTTCTTTTTCATTAACCTGTTAGTCTTTCACTATAGCGGTGTACAAATGCTTATTCTCTTTATTGCACAGGTTTGTAGACCAAAGAGTCATTAAAATGAGCTGGTGTAAAGAGTTTCATGTATATCTATACTTGATTCAGAAAACAAAATTCTCATCCTCAAGCATGATTATACATGGATACAGGATTTCTATAGAAACTCTGGGGCTGTAACTCTTGCTTGAATCTTCAGACTACATACACACAGGTGACAGATGGAGAGAAAAGGTGAGAAGAGAAGAGAGGAGGGGAGGGGAGAGGAGGAGAGGGGAGGGGAGGGGAGGAGAGGGAGGGGAGGGGAGGAGGGGGAGGGGAGGAGAGGGGAGGGGAGGGGAGGAGGGGGAGGGGAGGGGAGGAGGGGGAGGGGAGGAGAGGGGAGGGGAGGAGGGGGAGGGGAGGAGAGGGGAGGGGAGGGGAGGATAGGGGAGGGGAGGGGAGGGGAGGGGAATTACATTCATAGGAGAAGATATATGTCATCTGTAAATCCAAGCAGCTAGATTCTGGTAATAATGTATACCAGAAGAGTCCCAAAGTCCCTCTAACTCTTGTATGTATGCATCATTTCAATGTGACTTTGTACCATGATTCCAGAGACAGGAGTTTATTTTCCCACCCTTAAATCTTGGCAGACCTCAAATCTTAGAGATACAAATCAGATGCTACAAGAAGTTTTGCACTTGCTCTCTTGAAATATCAGTAAAAGACTGCCACACACAAACACACACACACACACACACACACCCATTACCATCAACTGCATAACACAGGGCCACTGTGGCAGGAATGATTCATACCAGTTGAGATAGTCCAGACAACAAGCCAGAATCAACTTCTATGCATGTCCTGTAGGCCATCTTCCACTATGCAACCTATTAGAGCTAAAAGGCCTGCCTGTGTGAATGAACTCTGTAAGAGGTCAGCACAACTACCCAGCTGAGTTCAGCACAAATCTTTTAACCTGGTGTAAGGGAACTATTGTTGAATGTGGTTCCTTATTTGTCAATAAATAGCAGACATATTAAGTGCATGCGTCCTGATTTTCCAACATAATCTTTTACACAGTCTGTCTGATTAACTTTAGGGAAATCAATAAATGCAATTTTAATTGGGAATACAATCCCACCAAGAAGCAGATACTAAAATGTAGTGATGGTTGACCTGAAGGACCACCACCTACCTTGTAGAATATCTACTGTTAAACTCTTTTTATACCTGGGCACATCTAGATTTCTTTCTATAAGTACAAATCAAGATTGTGAAGATTGTGGGAAGATAATAATCAAACCCAACTGCAGAGATATTACAGACACTACTCAGAAACATTTAAGTCCAATAAATTTCTTGAACCTCCTTCCTCAGTGGTCATTGCCTCCTGGCTATTCTTTCTGCCACAGTCTCCTAAGGAAAAACGCAGATATATAAAAGATAAAATGAGAAGATGAGTGAGAAGCTTCAGATGAAGGGGCAAAGATGAATAACTGTTAAAATGACACCCTGAACAATCACATTTCTATAATATATTTTTGCTTGAATTGCTTCCCAGCTAGACCTCTCCTTTGGGAAACGCTGTGTAATTTCTCTGGTTATGTGACAGAGCCAAGATGAAAGATAACTCACAAGCTCCCGTGGCTTAAAATATAATGGTTGAAAATTGGTGGGTTATTTTTAAAGGTTTTTTTTCCTTTTGACAAGAAAAAGCAAACCATGCTTAACACCCCCAACCCTGTCCTTTAGAAAGAAATAAAGGTCAAATTGATTCTTCTCTGTTTTTAAAGACATAGCTTTAGAAAAGGAAACAAATGTCTGATGAGTGTTACTATAGTGCCTTAAATAACACTTCCACCACTTCTCAACAATGACAATCAACAGATCAAAACTTCTTAATACAGAGGATAGTCAGACAGAGAGGCAAAATGCATTAAAAACCACATATAGTTGAATATCTATAATTGTTAAGGTTGTCACTGTAAAATTATATACTGTATAGAACAGTCAGACAGATGTAGTGATCACTTATTCTAACTCCTAGTATCCTTGGAACATATAAAATTTACAAATTCACACTATCTAGAACCTCATCTCCATGGTTAGCTAATCAAAATTGGAAGTTATTTAAATATTGATTATAAATTAAAATTGAGTTATTCCAAACCTCCTGGACTGATTTAGTACCAGTAGCACCTCTAGTCAAATATACTAAACTTGAAGTTATTTATACATGATAAATATGTACTGCCCTCATAGACTCTCTGACCCATAATTTCTCTACTTGCTTCCACTGAAATCTGTACTCACTGTGGATGGGAGGTCTCAATCCCCTACTCCTGAGTCCAAGAGTTACCATAATTGAACACAGGGTTTCTACAAGCTTTCAATTATAATTCTATCTGTGACTTATTTATTTGGATTTATTAGAGATGTAGAGTGTTAACTATGTATAAAAGTAGAAGATTATAATGTGCAACTTGAGATAAGAGCCACTGAAATGTTTTGATTCTTACCTCTTTAAAGGACAAAGGCAAGCAATCACTGGCTTACACACTCTAGATGTAACAGATTGTGACTCACTTTGGTCCTAGATAGGCACCTAATCCTAAAATCTTGCACTTCTTGAAAGGGAAAATACACAAAAGGCTAGATGGAGAACAAATAAAATACATCATTTTATGGACATATCATTTTAATTACACAGATATGAGAACTAAGTGTAAACAGAAGAGTTGACTCATCTGTTTAACAGTGTACATCTGTGCATATTCTTAAATAAGCCTGCTATTATACGTATGAGATTGTAAATGGGTTTCACTTCATTACATCACTAAAACCACTAGCAAAATGCCATGGTGATCTATGGTTATCTGTTCACAGGTTTTTAAATTATAGGCAATATGGCCAACAAATATACTTAGACATTGTCCTAGTTTTCTTTCATTACTGTGATAAAAACACTGACCAAGAGCTACTTGGCTCACATTATAATCTATAATTAAGGATGCCAAGTCAGGAACTGAAACAGAAGCCATTGGACAGTACTGCTTATTGGTTTGCTCAGCTTGCTTTTATTCAGGATAGCCTGTCAAGATAGGTCACCTCCCCTAGTGAGCTGGATCCTCACATGTCAGTCATTATTCAAGAAGATACCTGATAGGCTTGCCTATTGGCCAATCCAATTTTAATGGAGGAGGCCTTTTCACAGTTGAGATTCTCTCTTCCCAACTGACTCTTAACCATATCAATTTGACAACTATCAAACACGGACATTATGATATTGGAGGGGAGCATAAGTAAAATGTTTCACACACCAAGTCTAAATCAAGTCAAAAGCCAATGTAGCCACATCGCAACTACAAGTGTTTGCAATCTCAAAGGCAAGCTAAAGTGTCCCAGCTGACCCTCAATTCTCCCTCTCTTTTAAGGAGTCATAAAGTGAGGTCTAGATATCCTCACACCTCAGAGATAAGTTAGACGAAAATAACGTTTTCCGGTTGAAGTAAGGTAGTAAGCAAAGATGGCTTCCTCGCCTCCTGTAACCTTTTCAACTTTAGCACCAATTTGAAAAACATACTGAACTGAGCCAGAAGGCCACTAAAAAAGTGCCACAGATAAAGCAGCATGTGGCATCAGTAGGACAAAGGTGTTTATGCTACTCTCTTGTAAGACAGAAATCTCTTCAATCAAATATTAATTTAGATCATATTTAGCACCAAATGTTAAATATTTTGGCCTAAATATTCTAACACTGAGCTACCTACTGAATAAAGAAAATGGCTCCAAAATTGCCAAGTTCAGTTTCATGTGGGAGAAAAAAAGGGATTAGTCAGGCCTCAGATCTGGGAAAAAACAAAAACACGCATATCTGGTTTTATTCTGATGTTCTAGCTTGAGGCATCTTTTATAGAACTGATTGTTTTGTTTTTATCCCACCAAATCTTCTCTACTACATTAAACCCCACACATGGCAAACACGAGTTAATTAAGCATTATATCACATCGTATTAATATAAATGTTTCAGATGCTCCTCCTTAAACCACGATGGCATAATTACTATTTCCCTGAAGAAGAAATTAATTTACATTGTTAACGGAAATACTTAGAAACAAACACATTTAAATCTTTAGCCATCAGTTTGAAAGGAACAGATTAAAAGAAGTGAGATTTTAATCAAAACATTAACATTTAGATGGTCCAGCAAAGTAAGGTGGAGAAGGGAACATGTGCTTTTGCCATTTTAATCATTTTGAAAGAGCCTTTCAAATAACCTCCTTCACTTTCACTCTGAGAAGAGAACATGAATGCTGTCAATATCTCACTTCACCTCCTTGTAGTCTAATCATGAATATCATCAAGAAAGCATTTCTTCCAGCTCATCAATCTCCCTTCCTTCAATAAATTAAAACTTTGCAAGCATCAACAAGCAGCTCCAATGTGAAACAGAATCAGGAATAAAGCTGCAAGGAGCTTCCAGCAAGTATGTAATGCCTCTGCACATTCGATAGGATCCTGTGAACCAGTGGTTCTCAGCCTTCACTGCATGAAGTTTTAAAGTTCTAGTGTACCAGAAATTCTAAATTTTCAGAAATTCTAATTTTGTTGGTCCTAGAGCTACAGGCAGAGTGTCAAAATTTTATTATAATCTCTTTGGATGATTCCAATCCGCAACTTAATGCTAAAACCTATCAGTGACTACTACAAAAAGGCTTTCAGTCATGCAAAGCTAAGCTTACTTGATGAAGCATGAGAGACACCTAGAGAAGTTGGGGCTTCTCAGTAAGACAGAAGATATTAGATGGTTTTAAGGAGGTCATAGGGAAACAATACTATTTGGAATTAAAGGGCATCAAGAAATGGTACAAAATTAGTGATGGGGTACCCTAGTATTCTTTCTCAGAAGACAAAGACTAAAGAGATACTGATAGTGGTAAAGATGCAGCAGTCACTCAGAGGGTAAGGCTGTTGGCAGCAAGCATGATTCAAAAGTCACTGTGTGGTTTAGATCCAACCTGTTCATTGCTCTATTATAAGTACAGTATATTAACACTCTCAGGTAAACCTCGTGCTGTTATTCCCAGAAGCCCAGTTTTCAATTTTTGATCTGATTTAATGCAGTTATTTCTAACATTCTCACAGTGTTGAGAACCATTGATTTTTTTTTTTTTTTTTTTAGCCAAAGCAAAGTAGGAAAATTCTACCTTGTAGAGGAATTTTAATCCAGCAGTAACATGGCATTTCTGGGAAGAGATCACATTCAGAGACCTAGAGGTATGTGTGATTCAGCTGGAATAAAGACATGCTACACGCCTTTAATGCCTCTGGCTGGAATACAGACACACTCTTAAAATAGAACTTTAATTCCAAAAGTTAGTTTGTAGAAGGAAGCAACAATGTTTGAAAAGACATCTAATTGAGGGTCAAAGTGATAAATCAGAGAAGGATTTCACAGAATGGGTCAGAGACAGGATCTGCCAAACATTTAAGAGAAATGACAGGAAAGAGAGGCTACTTAAAAGAGCAATGCAGGGAGAATCAATGAAGTTTCATTTTGTTCCGATGAGTGTAAAGAAGTTTGGTTGAGCAGAGTTCAGTTTAGTTATGTGCAGTTAGTACAGTTCAGTTTGTGGAATTCAGAGGCAGTTTTACCAAACAGAGCAATTGAGTGAGAAGCCAAAAGAAGTCAGTTGGAATCAGTCAGCTTAGAAGATTAGATTGTACAGAGGCTAGAAGCTTCTAGGCCTTGGCCTAGAGATAGTTACAACAGGAAACACTCTGGGCTCAGACCAAGCTACGTATTTGAAGAGCTTAGGTATGGCTCTCATCTTATCCCTTCATCTGAGAATATACAAACTGCATTTACACTACGTGGATATAAGTGCCATCTAGTTGTGCACCTATCATTCAGCATTAGGGGAAGCCAGGGCAGGAGCCCGGGGAAAGAACCTGGAACGAAAATCTGCAGCAAAAGCTGTGGAGGATTGTTGTTTACTGGCTTGCTCCATGTAGCTTGTTCAACTATCTTTCTATACAGCCCAGGCTCACTTGCCCAAATATGTCATTGACACAGTGGTCTGTGTCCTATGAGGCAATCAAGAAAATGCCTCATAGACATGTTCTAGGCAAGTCTGATTGAAGAAACTGCTCAGCTCAGATTCCCTCTTCCTAGGCATGTCTGAGTTTGTCAAATGGACAAAAACTATGACATAGATTTATCAAATTGTGACTAGATAACTGAAGTTTTAGTAAATAATACATAATACAAATACTGGCCACATCTAGAATTTTTTGAAGAAAATAGATTTAATACAGTTCCTTTTATAACCATTAATTCTAAAACATTTATCACAGTGGCTTAAAACTCATATTGTACTGATTCTTTTCATTTACTGAACTCTCATTTCACTCCCCACTTTGCCTGTTATATAGCTATATTTTTCATGGATGCCTGGGGCAGAAAATGATCATGCTGCAGTGACCCTAGGAGAGCATTTTATTGGACTCACATGTTTCTAAGTAGCATCTGCAATAGATTGATGGAAACCATTGTTAATTTTCACAATTACTAGCTCATGTTGTCATAGCATAACATTGCACATGAGAAGTATGTGACTTCTCATTAGAGAAATGTTTTTGACAATAAGTTGAAGACTTACCTAATACTTTAGTGTGGAGAAATAGGAAAGGGCAGCAACTATTCATTCTTAAATCAAGGATTATACTTGTTTCCAATGTTAACTTTTCTCTGGCAATCTGCAATATCTGCTTGGTTTCTTAAGAAGCCTATATGGTCATTAGCAGCTGTTTAGTCCTTGTGAGCTCGGGGGGGCAGGGGCATTCTGGTTGGTTGATATTGTTGTTCTTCCTATGGGGTTACAAACCCCTTTAGCTCCTTCAGTCCTTCCCCTAACTCCTCCATTGGAGTCCCTGTGCTAAGTCTGATGGTTGGCTGCTAGCATCCGCATTTGGTCAGAACCTGGCAGAGCCTCTCAGGAGACAGATGTATCAGGCTCCTGTCAGATAGCACTTCTTGGCATCTTCAATAGTGTCTGGGTTTGGTGTCTGCATGTGGGATGGATCCCCAGGTGGGGCAGTCTCTGGATGGCCTTTCCTTCAGCCTCTGTTCCACTCATTGTCCCCTTATTTCCTTTACACAGGAGCAATTCTGGGTTACAATTTTGTAGATGGTTAGGTAGCCCCAACCCTCAATTAGGGGGGTCATGCCTAACATCTGGATATGGTCTCTACAGGATCTATCATCCCTTTGCTGGGTATTTCTGCTAATGTCATCCCCTTAACATCCTGGGAGGCTCTTGCTTTCTTGGTATCTGGGACTTTTGGGTTGCTATTCTGAGTCCCCCATCCTCCATTGCTAAACACCTCTGTTCAATTTCCTGACCCTCTATACATCTCCTGAATCCCCCCCATACCTGATTCTTCCCTCTTTTTCTCCACCCCTTCTTCTCTTCCTTGAAAGTCCCTCTCACTCTTTACTTCCCTTGCTTATTTTGTTTCCTCTTCTAAATAGGACTGAAGCATCCACACATTGGTCTTCCTTTCTCTTTAGCATCATGTGGCCCATGAGTTGTATCCATTCCATGCTCTTTGCCTGATATACACTTTTCACTGAGGAATTACCCGGTGTGTTCTTTTGTGACTGAATTACTTAACTCAGGATGATATTTTCTATATCCATCCATTTGCCTGCAAATATCATGAAGTCATTGTTTTTAATAGCTGAGTAGTATTCCATTGTGTAAATGTACCACATTTTCTGTATCCATTCCTCTGTTGAGGAACATCTGGGTTGTTTCCAGTTTCTGGCTATTATAAATATGGCTTCTATAAACATAGTGAAGCATGTGTCCTTATTACATGTTGGAGCATCTTTAGGGTATATGCTCAGAAATGGTAAAGCTGGGTCCTAAGGTAATACTATGTCCAATTATCTGAGGAACTGCCAGACTAATTTCCAGAGTGGTTGTACTAACTTGCAATCCTACAACGATGAAGGACTGTTTCCCTTTCTACACATCCTCACCAGCATCTTCTATCACCTACGTTTTTGATCTTGGCCATTCTGACTGGTGTGAGGTAGAATCTCAGGGTTGTTTTGATTTGCATTTCCCTGATGACTTCTTGGCCATTTGAGTTTCCTCAGTTGAGAATTCTTTGTTTATCTCTGTACCCCATTTTAATAGGGTTATTTGATTTTCTAGAGTTTAATTTATTTTTTTTCTTTTTTAAAAATCAAATCATAATTTTTACTTTTTCAAACAGGGATTATAAACACAAAAAGGCATGATGTGGGAAAGGGGATGACACAGGAGCATAGGTGTTCAGGGCAAGTACAGATATCTTCCAGATCAGGGTATAGGCTGGGTGAAGGTTGAGGGGACAGGTCACTGAACACTGCCTATGATTCACTTGTCCTTATCTAAGTTGGTACTATCTGCCAAGGCTGCCTACTTACAAGGTCTATGACTACTCAGGCTGGTAAATTTACACAGAAGCTGCCTATTTATAATAGCTCATAGCCATCTGCTTCAGTGTTTTTCTACAGAGACCCAAGACTTTGTGTTAGCAGGCATGTATGTTAGGCCTATTGCTGATTTTAGGCTTATGGCTGATTTTAGACCTTCAGTGTATAAGCAGGACTGTCCCTGACATCTCCTCCCTTCTCCAAGTATAGAAGGGCCATGGTGATTCTAATCTTGCCAAGGTGGGGATAGAGGCCTGACCTCCAGTAATTAAAGGAGACTTCGTAATGGCTCTGGTCCTGCTGTTATTGACCAGTGAGGCATGAGGGCCATACCCATCCCTATGACTTTTTCCCAGAGCAGAGATACTTTTGACATTAACCCCTATACAGTGTCCCTCAGGGAACCCATGAAGATATTTTTAACTTTTATTTATATTCCCTTGAAGTGCTTAGCCTCACAGCCTAAGCAAGAATTCATATCTCCAGTCAGATGGGGTTCTGGGCGGCCCCTCTCTGCTTGGTCTAAGGGTGGAAGTCCCCTCTTTTAGGTTGGGTGGAAATGGGTTTTGGGAACACCCTGGATAGAGTAACAACCTCATCTTGAGTCTCGTGGTCCTTCATAGCTAATTTATGATAATGTATCTGAATAGGTTTTGCTACCAAATTATCTATCTGTTTTTTTTCACAAAGTTAGTCAGCCTATTTAAGGCCCAGGACCAAAAGAAATAAGCAAAAATAACCCAATTAATGGTCTCATGATGGAAGGAAGTAGGGTTGGCAACTGTGGAGAGGTTGAAACCCAATTCTTGTGCCAGCTTTCATCTTTCTCCTTCTCTCTCTATCTTTCCTCAAGGCCTTCTCTGACCTTTTTCATGTTCTCTTTAACCATCCCTGTCTTGTCTATGTAGAGTCAACATTCTTCTTTAAAATCTGTACACAGTCTAGAGCTGTACACAGTCTTTTCTATTGTAAAAGAGTAAATCAAATCCAATAAAGTCCTTTGCAAATTTGGAGATCACTTCAAACAGTGGAACGAGGAATTTCTTCAGATTAGTGATGTGAATCTCTAGCTGTTTGATATCCTTGTCAATGGCTCATCAAAGGTCTGAGTTGTATAAGCCTAAAGGCCAGCATCAGGATTAGAAATTCTAACAGCAGACATCACTAGTGATTTATTTTTACCTGGAAAGGAAAAAGAAAAGAATTCTCAGGGAGATTTCTCTTCCCTGGATGTCAATTGTTATTCATCTTATTTATAATTGAGCCTGGTTTTGTGGGGGTATTTATTAATTTCATTAATCTTTTTGGCAGCCATTAAGCTGTGCCTTCTGTGGTATCAAACAGGCATATCAATCCTCAGCCCCATATGAGAACTGGGTTTGGGCCATTCCATTTAAGGGTAAGAGAGTCCTTTCACTTAGCTGTGGCATAGTTTTTATTGGTCTCAGTGATGCCAGAGGTAGTCAGCAGCAGATTTGCCATGAACTTTCAGTTTTAGAAAATTAAAAGTCAACAAGGCATGATGGAGAGTATTTCTGGGAGACTCCTTCTGGGGGTACAGTTCCCCCTATTTTGTTTTTAAAGGAAATTTTTCATAGTTCATGTAAAATCAGGGCAGAAGTGCCAGCAGCTGCACCGTCCACACTCAGAGAGTCATGAAGACACTATTTAAAGAAATATAAATCTATATTAGTAATATCTTTTATCAAAGGACTGTTATAAAACAGCCAACAACTAATCAATCTATATAGTATATTGATTAATGATATCTTCTTCTACTTTTTGTAAAATTACTCCTCTTTTGTGAATTAATTGTTGAGGGAAATTAGAATTTGCATCTTTCTTGAGAATATTAAACAGAGACTTAAATTCTTTTATGGAGAGCTTAAAATAAGATCTTAGCTAATTAGCAACTTCTAAAAACTTTTGAAAATAATTTGAAATAAGTAATATATCTTTTTCATTTTTTGCCAGACCCATTATCTGTTTTATATTGGATATTTTACATATTTATGTTTTAATTTTATCTCCTCTCCCATTCTCCCCCAAAACCCTTATCCCATAACCTCTTCTCCTATTTTTAAGAGGGTGTGCTCCCTCCCACCATTCTCCCAATCACACCTCCATGCTCTCCAATTCTCCAACACTAGGTAATCCAAACGTTCGGGGACCATGGTCCTCTACTTCCACTGATGACTGATAAGACCACCCTCAATTACCAATACAGGTAGAACCATGAGTCCCTTCCTATATATTCTCAGGCTGGAAGTTTAGACCCTTGGAGCTCTGGTTGAGTATTTTGATACTACTTCTAAAAAGGACCAAAGCACCCACACTTTGGTCTTCCTTCTTCTTCTTGAGTTTCCTGTGGTCTATGTGTTGTATCTTAGGTTTTGTGAGCTTTTGAGCTAATATCCACTTATCAGTGAGTGCATACCACTTGTGTTCTTTTGTGATTGGGTTACTTCACTCAAGATGATATTTTCCAGCTCCATCCATTTGCTTCAGAATTCATGAACTCATTGTTTTTAATAGCTGAATAGTATTCCATTATGCAAATGTACTACATTTTCTGTATCCATTCCTCTGTTGAAGGACATCTGGGTTCTTTCCAACTTCTGGCTATTCTAAATAAGGCTGCTATGAACATTGTGGAGAATGTGTCCCTATTGTATGTTGAAACATCTTTTGAATATATGCCCAAAAGTGGTATAGCTGGGTCCTTAGGTAACACTATGTTTAATTTTCTGAGGTACCACCAGACTGCTTTTCCATAGTGGTTGTACCAGCTTACAATCCCACCAACAATGGAGGAGTGTTCCTCTTTCTCCACATCCTCCCCAACATCTATTGTCACTGCTGTTATTGATCTTAGCCATTCTGACTGGTGTGAGGTGGAATCTCAGTGTTGTTTTCATTTGCATCTCCCTGATGACTAGGGCTGCTGCACACTTCTTTAGGTGCTTCTCAACCATTCGTGTTTCCTCAGTTGAGAATTCTTTGTTTAGCTCTGTACTCCATTTTTAATAGGGTTATTTGATTTTCTAGAGTCTAATTTCTTGAGTTCTTTGTATATATTGAATATTAGCCCTCTCTCAGATGTAGGATTAGTAATGATCTTTTCCCAATCTGTTGGTTGCTGTTTTGTCTTATTGACAGTGTCCTTTGCCTTAAAGAAACTTTGCAATTTTATGAGGTCCCATTTGTCAATTCTTGATCTTAGAGCATAAGCCCTTGGTGTTTTGTTCAGGAACTTTTCCCCTGTGCCCATGTGTTTGAAGCTCTTCCCCACTTTCTCTTCTATTAGTTTCAGTGTATCTGGTTTTATGTGGAGGCCCTTGATCCACATGGATTTGAACTTTGTACAAAGAGATAAGAATGGCTCAATTTGCAGTCTTCTGCATGCTGACCTCCAGTTAAACCAGCTCATTTGTTGAAAATGCTTTTTTCCAATGGATGGTTTTAGCACCTTTTTCAAAGATCAACCGACCATAAGTATGTGGGTTCATTTCTGGGTCTTCAATTTTATTCCATTGATCTTCCAGCCTGTCTCTGTACCAATACCATACAGTTTTTATCACTATTGCTCTGTAATACAGCTTGAGGTCAGGTATGGTGATTCCCCCAGAAGTTTTTTTTTTTTTTTTTTTTTAATTGTTGAGAATAGTTTTTGCTATCCTGGGTTTTTTGTTATTTCAAATGAATTTAAGAATTGCTCGTCCTAACTCTCGGAAGAATTGATTTGGGATTTTGATTGTGATTGCATTGAATCTGTAGATTGCTTTCAGAAAAATGGCCATTTTTACTATATTAATACTGCCAATCCATGAGCATGGGGGCTCTTTCCATCTTCTGAGATCTTCTTTAATTTCTTTCTTCAGGGACTTGAATTTCTTGTCATACAGATCTTTCACTTTCTTGGTTAGAGTCACACCAAGGTATTTTATATTATTTGTGACTATTGTGAATAGTCATTTCCTTAATTTTTTTCTCAGCCTGTTTATCCTTTGAGTAGAGGAAGGCTATTGATTTGTTTTAGTTAATTTTATATCCAGCCACTTTGCTGAAGGTGGTTATGTCACAGGATCAGGTCCAGGCTGAAACTGAAAGGATCCTGTGCCAGGCTGCTTCTCTGTTCCTGTGTCCTGAGGGCCCCAGATGGATCCTTCTTGGGGCAGGAATTTGTGCAAAAATAGTGTTCTTACCTGTGCTCACAGGTGTGTCACTACTCCTGGGAAACCAGCTCTCTCCTGGAGGGACTTGGGTATGTAGAGCTGTGGCACAGGGTCAGCTCTTGGCACAGATGGAAACTGAATGGATCTTGTCCCAGGCTACTCCTCCATCCCTATGTTTTGTGAGCTCTGGGCAGGTCTCTTGGAGCAGAAGTGATGGTCCTACCTGTGCTCACAGGTGTGTCAGCAGTCCAAGGAGACCAGCTCTTTCTCAGTTGGACCCAGGTATGAGAGCTATGGCACAGGGTCAGCTCTGGGGTACAGATCAAAACCAGAAGAATCCCATCCCTGGCTCTTCCTTGGTTCCTATGTCCTGATGGCTATGGGCAGGTCTCTCTTGGGCCTGGAATTTAAGCAGAAGTGGTAGGCTCATCTGTGCTCTCAGGTGTGTTAGCACTCCTGGGAGACCTGCTTTCTCCCAGCGATATCTGGGTATGAAGAGCTGTGGCACAGAGTCAGCTTTCAAGGGTGCCTCTTATCCTTGACCAATTGAGTCACAGAACTCAGTTAATATAGGGAGGCTTATGATCATTTCTAAGTCTCTTGTCATAATTCAAGACTCCCATATGTATAGAAACATTTTCCTACTTTCTTGCTTATAAATATTTCCTTTGGAAGTTCATTTGCTATACTATATGGGGAGAGAAACACATATAGGGAGAGCAGGGGAGAAATGATGGAAGTCAGCAGTGGGCAGTAGGGGACATCACTAGGACATGCGAGAGACCTAAGATGAGGGAGACCCCAGGGAGTCTATGGGGGCTACTCTAGCTGATGCTCCTAGCAATGAAGGATATGGATGCCTGTAGCCAGTCAAGACTCCCAATGGAGGAATAAAGACAGCAACTCACCCACAATGTGTTCTGCCTACACGATATTCAGGGACAAAAGGAGAGCAGAAACCAAGGAAATGGCCAACCAATGACTGGCCCAAATTCAGACACATCCTAATGGGCAAGAACCAACCCCTGACACTATGAATGACACGCTGTTGTGCTTGCAGACAGGTGCCTAGCATAAATGTCTTCAGAAAGGTTTCACCCAATAGTCAATGGAAAGAGATGCAGAGACCCACAGCAAAACATTAAATGGAAGAGTCTTGTGAAAGAGTTGGAAGGATTGAGGGACCCAAAGAGGACAGGGACTCCACAGGAAGACCAACAGGGTCAACTGACCTGGACCCTTGGGGCCTTCCAGAAACTGAACCACCAACCAAAGAGCACACATGGGATAGACCTAGGTTTTCTGCACATATGCAGCAGATATAGAACATGGTCTTCATGTGGATTCCCCAACAACTAGAGTGGAGGCTGTCTTTGAATCTATTGCCTGCCTTTGGATTCTGTTCCCCTCACTGGGCTGCCTTGTCTGTCCTCAGTAGGAGAGAGTGCACTTAGTCCTGCAGTGACTTGATGTGCCAGGGCTGAGTGATATGGTGGTGGGAGGGTTTACCCTTCTCAGAAGAGAATGGGCGGACCTATGTGATTGATTACTGGGAGAAGAGATGGGGCTGACATTGAGATGTAATGTGAATGAATAAATAAGTACATTAATGAAAAAGAAAATAGTTCATTTACTAGAGAGATGGTTGCTTTGTTGTTAAATGCTAAGAAATCGGAAGTTCAAGTGTATTCTTACCATTGCTACACAGAAAAGAACAGATTTATTTATGAAGCCACAAGTAAAAACTTGTTTGAATCTTTGTGCTGTGCTCTTTTATAATATATAAAAGTCACAAAGAAGATTTTCGTAACTGTAACAAAGTGACCTATGCTCTAAGTGGCAGTTCAGCAACCACACTATTCATCCTCATCCTTCTTGCAGGCATCCATGTGCCTCTTGACCCTAGTAGTCTTCTCCCACTAAAGGAAAGTTGCTGAGGCAGCTGCTCAAGATGGGAGGTTCTTTGAAACCCAGGGAGCAGGACGAAGATGTAGCCATGGAGATGTTCACTTCTCAGTGAAGTGTTAAGAGAACTCTGACAGTGTCCAGAAGGTACAAAGCACAGCTCAAAAGAAGAGCATTGAATATGTCAAGAGAGTGTCTTGTCAGTCTTATTCTCAGCCAGCCAAACATACCTTCTTGTAACTAGTCAGCCAGCCCTTCTTATATGATAGATAGCACAGTGATAAAGGCAGTTTTCATTTTCAGATTTGATCCATGGAGATGTAGTCACAACTAGAAGAAAATTACAAACTGTTAACTTCTACATGTGCAGCTAGGACTAGACAGTCTTTCAGAAATCATTCTAGACTTATGAGCTAAAGTCTGCCATAGAAATTTTTCTGAAAGAAGCTTTCCACAATTTCTTCCTAAAATAGGTGGGATACAATTAAGGAAAAGGCAGATCTGACTTGGATCTGCCTATGTCTTCATCAACCTGATGCTTTAACAATGTTCAACCAAGTGTCGACTTACAGCCAGCTACCAAACAAAACTCACAGTACTTAATAAAACTGCAGGAGGCAAGATGTGGCCCAAGAGTCTAAATATTCAACAAATTTCCCTAGATGATTTTATACACATTGTCTTGTGAGAAATGCTATGAAAACTGGACTGGAACCTGTCAGGCAAAAAATCCAGAATTCAGGCTCAAACAAATGTACACACACACACACACACACACAGAGAGAGAGAGAGAGAGAGAGAGAGAGAGAGAGAGAGAGAGAGAGAGAGGAAAATGCCATGTTTTATGCTTTCCATATCCAGTTCTAAACAATGGGATGAAAACAAAAATTCAAAGAACATTGTAAAGATTCAGTCTGCAGTCACCTCATTTTAGACTTAGCATAGCAATATGAACTAAAATTGGGATTCAGAGCAAAAATAAAAATTCTTCTGAAAACTAAGTAATAAAATCATTTAAAATATTCTACATGTGGGAGTGGGTGTATCTCTGACTCTTTTGCCTGCTTTGAGAGTCTAGCTTCCTCCTACTGGGTGTCTTTGTCCAGCCTTTATATGAGGGCTTTCTCTCGTCTTATTGTATCTTGTTTTGTCCTGTTTGGCTGTCATCCCTTGGAGGTCTACTCTTTCTAAAGAGGAACAAGACTGGGAATGGATCAGGGGAAGATTGGACTGAGGTGAGGGGGAGCTAAGATGAGTGGAGGGGAGGGAAAACTGTAGTAGGGATGTATTAAATGAGAGAAGAAATTTATTTTTAATTTTCAACATTACAAAAGAACATGTAGTTGTCTCTGAGGCAATTCATGGTGGAGAGGGTAGACGGACAGACAAGGGACTATTTTAAAATAAGAAGGTCTCCTGAAATAAGAGATCAAAGGCAGGTATGACTCCCGTCCCACTGAGTCAGTTCTTTCTACTAGAATCAGAGAGCTGGTGAACTTTTGATCTGTCCTCTCTTTCTCTGGAAGCAAAGATCTAAAGCTGTTATCAAACATACTCATGGAGAGAGGATAAAAGAATGACACAGAAGTCACTGTTGATTCTTCCACGACCTCTACAGAGTGACATGGCAGACATAGTCCCCACTACACACACACATGCACACATACACACTGTCAAACTCCACTAGAAACATCCCTCAGGCTTGCTATAATAAACTAAAATTACTTTGAGAATAAATATCTGATTTGGTTTCAACAAATATTAATACAAATAGGTCTATGTTATAAGATATAACAGACATATAATTCAATTTTACTTCCATGGCTTTAGTTTATTTTTTAAAAAAAGATTTTATGGTGAGAAGACAGCTTGGAAAGTGAATGAGCTTCCCACACAAGCTCAACAACCTGAGTTTGATCCCTTGATCCCCCAGTGGAAGGGGACATCTGATTGCCAAAAGTCACCCTCTGACCTCCGCATGCACTCCATGGTACTCATATGTACACACACAGATGTACACAGAATATAAAGAATCTTAAACAAGTAATTTGTAACATTTTTAAATATTGCATGAACTACTTGGATTCATAATTTTATGCTTTATAATGATTTTTAAAACTTAGTTAGATCTATATAGGGGTGTGGTTTGAATGTGAAGTGTTTCCCATAGGCTCTTGTAAAGGTATACTTGGACCCCAAATAGTTGTACTTCTTGAAAAGGTGTGGAAACTTTAGGAGTTAGAGCTTCTCTGGAAGAAATGGGTCAGTAGGGGGGCAGAAATTGAAGTTTTATGACCTAGCCTCACTTCTTGCTCACTCTCCACTCCCTTTTGCAGATACTGGCCTCTGGTTCCATGCATTCTCTGCAATGATGGAAAGTGACCCTTCGAGCAAATAAGCCAAAGAAATCTTTCCTCCCTCCCTTCCTTCCTTCCTCCTTTCTCCCTTCCCCCTTACGTCTTTCCTAACTTAAATTGCTTATCATTAGAAATTTTGTCACGATAAGTAACTAATACACATGATTCTATCTGTTGATATTTAGTCTAGGCTCTGCCGCACAGTTACCTGGCAACAGACAGGTGTGCCTGACTCACTATAAAAGGGACTGCTTGTCCCCTCCCCTCTTTCTTTTACTCTCTCTCTTGCTCCTGCTATTTACCTTCTCCCTCCCCATCCCTCCTCTCTTCCCTCTCTCTCCATGTGATCATAACTGGCCTCTATTCCTCTGCTACTCTTTTCTCTCTCTCTCTCTCTCTCTCTCTCTCTCTCTCTCTCTCTCTCTCTCTCTCTCTCTCTCTCTCTCTCTCTCCTCCCCTTCCCATCCCCTGAATAAACCCTATTCTATGCTATACTATCCTGTGGCTGGTACCTCAGGGGAGAAGGGATGCCTAAGAATGGGCCCACAGAGGCTCCCCCTTTCCCCTCACTATACCACCCCTTCCACCAAACATATTCCTTCTCTCTTATCTTTTTATAAAACACAACACTATCAACATCTTAGCCAGACTAAAATAACAAAATCCAAAATAACTAAATCACATACTGAAAAAACAAACCTAGAAAAAAAAAAGCTAAAGTACTGAAACAGTCAAACATAGTTAACTGTCGTATATCCATTAATAGATATTAAAGATATACAGTACTTTATAACAAACATTTAAATTTAGTTTCTTTTTTAAAAAAATAGATTTTCTTCATTATGCATCTCTGTGTGTATGTACACATGAGTGTGAGTGCACTAAAGCCAGAAGTGAGTGTTGTGTCCTCTGGAGCTGGAGTTTCAAGTGGTTGTGAACTACCCAATATGAGTGCCAGGAACTGAACTTGGGTCCTGTGCAAGTGCAGGTGCCCACTCAACTGCTGAGCCGTATCTCCAGCTCCTCAGGATATTTTCTTCACAGGATGTTTTCATCTTATTTTGTTTTGTTTGTTTTCTATTTTGATTTTTATGACAAAAGATAAATTTTAGATCTAAACGCATTCTAAAGTGACGGTCGTTGGTAGGCATTGTTTCTTTACTGCTTTATTCTTCTTTCTTACCATTTGCTTTATTTTTTAGGCTGCACCATCTTTACATTCTTTTAAACATATATAGTCTTCAAAGGTTTTTGCTATAAAAATAAAGAAAGTAAAGAAAAGTTCTGGCTTTTCTTTTCCTCTTTTATTTTTCACTGTAACCCCATAAATTCTAACCACAGCTGTTGGCTGCAGCCCCATTATCCTCCATCACCCTGACTAACTGACTTTGAAAGCATATTGCTTTACCACATTAACTTCCACTAAGGCACTTTTTTTCCCCACACCTGAAATTTTATATCCATTCTAACTAACAGTTTTCTAGGTAATAAATTATATATGAAATCTGTCTTGTCCTCATTTTTAAATGCTTGTAGCCTCTTAAAAGCCTTGCTAATACCCTCACTGTGGAAACCAGGCCACCTCTGAAGCATCCTTCATGTGGTGCTTGCCTTGATACGTTTTTCTGTCTTTGTCTCTGTTCTCCTCTCTCAGTCTTCTGCCACCTCTCTTTCTAGTAAAAATTTTAAGCCCCTTTTTATTTCTTGAATTATTTTTCATGCCCCATAGCACCAGTCCTGAGTTAGTGAAATGTGAAGATTTCATTCCCCACCACAGTGGTGACCTTTCTATCTATTTAATATTTAAATATGATTGTGCTAACTGATGACATAATCTGCCAGGCATCACACCAATTCCTCTCATAAGTAAAAGATCACTCATCCTCGCTACCTTAGAATACTGTCCTAGATGGGGACACTTACAACATCATGGAGCCATGTCCTAGTTCTTCAGTTCACTTTTGTGATAACTTAGAAAGTCATATCGAAGATGGCGGTGTTCCTTCATATATTGTATCATCAAAGTTTGCTCTTAACAACTTAAAAAGGACACATGTTACTAGATATCTTTTAGATACAGTGTCTTCTCCATATAATAAGAATTCAGCAGAAGATACAGAGATCCTGCTACTTATTAAGCCAGGCATTACAAACATTTGCTAATATATATAATGTAATCATTGGTTGATATCATCAACCTGACCTGGTCAAGAACTACCTAAGAGACAAGCCTCTGATCGTACTGGTACCCAGCAGAACTCACTGGAACGGTGAGCTAAAGGAAAATATTTGCTTTATAACTTGCTTTTTCCAGGGCACTTAGTAGGAAAATTAACTAAAACACAGAACAATGTCATATTTCTTATTAGATAATTGTAGACGGCCAGGCAGTGGTGCCACATGCCTTTAATTCCAGCACTTGGGAGGCAGAGGCAGGCAGATTTCTGAGTTCAAGGCCAGCCTGGTCTACAGAGTGAGTTCTAGGACAGCCAGGGCTACACAGAGAAACCCTGTCTCAAAAAACCAAAAATAAATAAATAAATAAATAAATAAATAAATAAATAAATGTGAAAAGCACAAATGCTAGTGTTTTTAATATAATCACTAAGCATTATTTTACATATAACATTTTTTTTACTATAAACAATTTTACTATAGTTAATTAAACTCACAATTCTTTTCTTTAAAAAAAAAAAAAAAGACAGACCCTGCTTTCTTGGTGTTTTGATTGGGTTTTGTTTTTGGTTTTGTTTGCTTGTTTGTTTGTTTTTTTCTAATTAGGTACAATGGATATAAAATTACTCAGCCAAGATACTATAAAATTTTATGTACACTCTCAACTTTTGTACTTATAATTTCATGGACTAATGTGTCTTTCATACACAAATTAGCCTCTCACTTGTGCTGCACTACAGCACAGGATAGCCTGGGATCTGCCAGGTCTTACACACACACACCAGCCAGAAATGCAATCACTCCATGAGATGTCATGTAGTCAAGAAGTGCTGAGAACTTACAGACAAGAATGAGACAGAAACAAATCATGGCATTTTCTGATGGTCTCATGGAGTGGACAGCAGTCACCCACAGACATGACTACTTCCACAGAGCATCCTCCTCCTTGAGTTACTGTCTTTCTACCTCTATCCCCACCTTTCTAGGATTATGCTTCTCCTATAAACCACCCAAACTTACCACTTGCCCCTAGCTCTGACTTCTAGGGAACTCTGGAAACAGCACAGGCCCTGTTCTTTGCACCTGACTAAGGGAAGGGACAAGCATAGTTCCCTGCAAACAAATTTCTATTGTTCTTCCACTAACGTTCTTCACTGTGCTTCTGGTTTTCCTCTTTATTCCTCTGGAACTAGCTTTGCAATTTCTGTTTAAAACAAGAAAAAACAAAAACAATTGTAGTACAATCCCTCCTCTTCTTTCTCCCAACCAGACACTATACTTTCTGTGTCCTAACATTGAACAAGTAATAACCAAGGCTCATTCAATCCTTACCATTGAGCCTTAATTTTCAATGAGAAAGAGAGAAATAGGTTATGTGATCTTTCCAAACTTAACTCCACTATTTTGCTTTCTTTACACTCTGATAGTAACAGATGCATATGTGCAGCCCAGATGACAAACTAGCAAACGGCTGCAGCTCCCTTGTCTAGGTTGTTAACATATTCACTGTAGAAAATGACATATATCAGTAAAACATCAATTACTTGCAAAAAAGAGGGGTCAATAATTCTCCCTTTGAAAACACATTGTTCTGAACACAAGCATACAATCCATGCAATAAATGACTACATAATAGTTAATATCTAAGCTTGGAACTTTTACAATATACAAGAATTTGACACTATCCTACTATAATGAAACCACTAAGATATTTCAATTACACAAACACAGAGAAACATTTTGGAAAAGTCATGCACGTATGCGCACACGCACGCACGTGCACGCACACACACACCAGTTTAATTCAAAGACATTGCTAAGTTTAAAACAGAAACAAGGAGAGGCAAGGGTGGGAGGGGAAAGGACAGAGAGAGAATTCCCTCACTCAGCATGACAGGTATACAAAACTCATGTCACAGAATAAAGTATAAACGTACTAAGTAAATTCCACGCCAAATCTCCATCACACATGTGTGCTCATTATCTGTAAATGCATCAAGAATCCTGAAGGCTTAGGAAATGCCACCTATAAAAAAATATCCAACACTGCCCTTTTAAATTCTTATAGCGAATTCTGGACACGCTCTTGACAGTAAAACATATAAACAAACAATGAAAGCTTGTATGCACCCAAATGAGAAGCGTAACTAGTCATCTAGTCAGAGGATGAAAATGTCATCCCCTAGAATAAGCACAGTTTCATGGGCAATTGATAATATATGCCAATTCTGTAACTGCGTTCCCAGACAGCAGCTTAAAGGGCCCTGAAACTATGAAAGCATCAAGCATAATTCTGCTGGAAGCAGAATGCGATCATTGTGACTCAAAATTGCTTGAAAGGAAAAGTGATATTATATACCAAATATGTATTTTTAAAGTGCTCTAGAAGTTTAAAAGTTACAAAGGGAAATGGAGTAATGTCTCAGCAATGTGTGGAGGTGCATGCTGCACACGCATTCAAACAGGTGTGCGCACACACATGAAAATGATAAATAAGCAAACTTTCTTTTAAGTTGCTAAATAAAGTAATAGTGTTCCTGCAAAGTAGCAGCCAATTCCCTAAACCTGTGCTTTCCTAGACTGTAACCAACACCCATTTTTGGATTTTGGAATATAATCGGCATAATTAACAACTTGGCTGTTTAGCTTCAATTAAACGCAATGAATCCTAAATAGCATTTTATTCTAATTAATTTCAATTGTAGTTAGCTAAATATTTATTTAATTTGTTTAAAAACTGATTCTTGATACATTTATTATAAAATGTTTGTGTTTAAGATTAGTGAATCCACCCTTTCATTTTAAATTCTATAAAGTTCTAAAATATAAAGGTATTTTTTTTTACTTTGTAATTTATTATTTTTTTTACTTATTCACTTTACATTCCACTCACTGCCCCACCACCATCTCTCTCGCAATCCTTCCCCATCCTCCCTCCCCTTGACATTATCCTACTGTAATACCCTCTGAACATGGGGGATCCTCTGAGTATCCCCCTAACTCTTGCATATACATATTTTCAGGGAAACATTTGATGTGCTGACCCACTCAATTGTCATCTACTTGCAGAAAAGTCAATCAAAACCATTGTCTGTTTCTCAAGTACAATATAAACAACTAATTACTTAGAAATGAAATACAAATAATTAAAACTATGACAATAAAAATTTGAAAAACCTACATTTAAAAGTCTCCTCTGGGTAATAACAGAATAGTGCAGATAAATGATAAAATATCTTGAAATAAACTAGCTGTAAGTTTTATAGCCTTTTGTCCTTATCTCTATGGGAATCCAAATGAAACACAAATACCTAAAGATTCAAAGCTAACATCCACTAATAAAAGACAAGTAAGAGCTGTCTGTCTGGGTAGTAACAGCTGTCTGTCTGTCTGGGTATGCATTACCTCACTCAGAATGATTGTTTCAGCTCCATCCATCGGCTTGCAGATTTCATTCTTTTACAGCTGAATAATACTCCATTCTGTAAGTACTGACACTTCTGTTATCTCTTCATCAGTTGATAGACATCTATCACTTTCATTCCATGATTACTGCACAGAGTAGCAATAAGTATGGATAAGCAGGTATCTCTGTAGTAGAATAAAGAAAATCCTTTGAGTATAAGCCCAGGAGTGGTATGACTAGATTTTTTAATGACTCTTGAGAAATCTCTTCCCTGATTTTCACAGTGGCTGCAGCAGCTTATAGTCCCACCAGCATAGAATAAGTGTTCCCTGTCCCCTTGACCATTCTAACTAAGGTAAGACAATGACTCAAAGTAGTTTTATTTTGCATTTCCCTGGTAGGTAGATATTTGAGATGCCTTTAAAGTGTTTTCAGCTACTTATATTTCTCTCTGCTTAGTTCCATGCCTCACTTTTATTAGGTTATTTGTTTTCTTGATGCTTGCATTTTTTCTTGTTATTTATATATTATAGATATTAACTTTCTGTGAGACATATACCTTATAAAGGCTTTTTTTCCATTCTTTAGGTGGTTCCTTACTGCAAGAAGCTTATTTAAATATCATGTGGTCTCATATGTCAATGGTTGATCTTAATATCCATGATACTGGGATCCTGATTAGAAAGTCCTTTCTCGTGCCAATTAGCTCAAATATATTCCCTACCTTCTTCTCTTTCAGTTTCAGGATATCAGGTCTTATATTGAGGTCTTCCATTCATTTGGAGTTCAGTAGATTTTAGCTCTGAATCTTTAGATAAGTGTGTTTAATTTCAAACCCATAGCAGTCATGAAATAAGTAAGGGGCCATTGATGTGTGAGTCATTCAAGGAAGGAGCGATCCAACACTGTAGCATAAGAAGTAAGGGGAAAAATGGGACTTAAATAGGATGAGAAGTGGGACTGTAACATAGAGGAGGCAACATAAAGGGTTAACTAACACTAAAGACCCTTTGAAAAAGACCTGTAGAAACTACTATTGTAGAAACTTCCTAAAATATACACAGATACATGCATCAAAGGGGTTTAAATAGACTTTTAATGGAGCAAAAAATGTCCTTACTACACACCACAGGTGAAAAAAAAAAAAAAAAAAACCCAGTTGCAAAAATAAATTACTTCTTTAGTAGTTGTTGGCCAACGAGATTCCTTTGACCCAATCCCCCAAACACTCTATTACTGATGGTCTTGGTTCTTCCAGAACTTAATACTAAGACTCTATTTCTGAAAACAAAAAACATTTAGGTTATAAAACATGAAAAAACCAACCTAGTGCTGACCTGGAACTTCATCGCCACTGGCCACTGACTGGCTGTAATAGTGCTGAAAAATTCATGCATAGACTAGAAGAAAAAGCAATCATCAGCCTTTCCAGCTGTGGATTCTGTAAGCTGCAGTCATGAAAGGCATAGCAGTACTTTCACACTGGTGAAATAGTGGCAGAAATCTCATGGGAATAGGCAAGTATTTTCTAACTGGATGGATTTAAGGCCTGTTCCACAAAGTGAAACCCACACATAGAATCTTTATTAGGGCCAGCAACCTGTGTCTAGACAGGTCATGAGTCTTATGAGAGAGCCTACTACTATCAATCTGCTAAGAAACATGGTATTAAAACAATCCCTTGCTTGGGTCTCAGAAGATCTGCAATGGGGACGCAGACAGACAGACACACACACACACACACACACACACACACTGAACCTGGGATTAGATAAGGTTCCCAAAACACTACCACAGCAACCTGTAATCTCATTGTGTTAATTAGAGGGGGTAGCTACTCTTGGTATGATGTCTCTAAAAGCAATAAAAAGAATCTGCAGTTGCTCATCTTTGCATACAATGGTCAACTGTTCATAAACACTTGTTCTCAAATTCCAGAGAAAAGTTTGATCATTTCTTTTTAGCCTGGCCCATATATGCAATGGCTTTGCTAATATCATGAGAAAACTGGTCTTTAGTCCTCCACAGACCACGTTCCTGTCAAAAATCCACATTTACTTGGGTCTTCCCTCACTCAAGGTTTCCTCTGCTCCCTACATTAGTGCATCTCTCAACCCCCATTAGAGAAGCTTCTTCTTGCAGTAGATGACGATTAACACATCTACAACCGGCCATGATGCCAAGAATAAGAGACTGAGAAATACTCAATTCTAAATGAGACATTAATATCATACCCTTTCCTCCCAGGCTTCAAGAATCACTGTGGAAGATGGGGTAGAAAGAAACCAACTGTTTAGTAGACATTCTGGGCACATGACCTCATAGTGGTTGTGACAAATGATGGAAACCAGTGAAAGCTCAAGCCAGACAAAAACCCAGCATGGCAAGGAAAGGTGTGTATGAAGTCACATCCCTAACTGAGGAACTGTTAACATTTCATAGCTACTGAGAAGGAAGAGCAAGGATTCCAGTGATTGGATGGCCGCACAGCTAATATGGACAGCACAAATTGAACTAGATATTTTTAATGAGAAGACCACAAAGTTGGATGGGTAAGGAAGAGATATAAACCTGGGAGGATTTGGGACCAGGTGAATATGTTGAAATCCATTGTATGTAGTTCTCAGATTTAATTTTTAAAAATGAAAGAGGTAAAGGATTCAACTGGGTTTTTAATGTACATGTCTCAATGTTATATTGATGTGAGGTTAAAATGTAGGAACTCCAGTCTCAATACCGTAGCATTGAATCTTCTATTAGATACAGTTTTAAAACATATTCTCAAATATTATAATTAGTTTTAACTGCCAATGTGACACAGTGTAGAATTACGTCAGAAGAGAATCTTAGGAAAAAAGAATCTAGATCAATCTTGCCCATTGACAACATAGTATGCCCAGAACTAGAGGTACTGTGTTGACTGTTAATTGACATAGAAAGACCTAGCTAATTGTGAGCATCACCATTCTACTCGGTAGGCAGGGGGGTCCTGAACTATGAAAGAATGAAGAAAGGAAACAAGGAAGAATTCAGTATTTACACTCCCTTTGTTCTTGACTATGGATGTGATACTTTAAGTTCCTGTCTAGGCTTTCCTACAATAATGGACTGTAAGCTGGAATTGTGAACTAAAATATACCCATCCTCCTCAAGTTGCTTGGCAAGGTATTTTATTCCAGCAACAGAGATGAAACTAGAATACTAGGATTAGTTAAAAAGAAAGAGAAAGAAAGAAAGAAAGAAAGAAAGAAAGAAAGAAAGAAAGAAAGAAAGAAAGAAAGAAAGAAAGAAAGAAAGAAAGAAAAGTAGGGATTGGTAAAGAATTATCTTCTTGGTATAATGGACCCAAGGGTATGTGTTCCAGTTAAAGTGAAATGAAACCAAAAGCAGAAAAGTTGAACAGATTTAATTTTCCTGCCCATGCTCAGCAGATCCCCTACATTGATCCTCTACATAAATGGGATTACGTTGTCTTTGCTTAAAGTGTATCACTGGGTATCTACTGCACTGAGAGCACATCCAGTGTACTAACACTGTTCATGGGATCCTTATATGTAACACCATGGTATGGTCATTTTGTTGTTGTTCTATCATGTGGCAATTGCTAGAAATAAAACACTTGGAATGAAGTAATGGAACTTACACACCACCAATAAGACAGATGAATAAAAAGAGGCTTTTATAAAGATATGATTTATTTCCTGTCTCAAAGCTTTGCCAGGCACTTTTAACAGAGTTCATCTGGGCCATGGGCAGACAGTGCTAGATGCATACAATTTTTCTATACTTTGATCTTTAGTTGTTCATATAAGAATTTATATGAGAATTCAAATGCCTAAAACTATTCCATCTTTTCCTTATTGGGCTGATATTGACTGAAAATCAGAATTAGCAGATGATGAACAGACCATTTAAGATATAGTGTTGAGATATTTAATATCTAAAACTTATGCTGTGAGTTTGAATCCTCTTGTTCTGTATGTTTCTTGTCAGCAGGTTCCTGGCTTTTATTAATGACCCAAGTTGTCATAAACAAAGTGGAGCTGACACAGCAGCACACATCTCTCTTGGATCTTATGAAAAGCAGATGAGCAAATCTGTGTGCAGGCTTACTATACACTGTGGATTAACTACCAGTTATCATATACTTCAGTGTGAGTTGTCCCCTTGCCTAAGAACAATTCAGAACTATCCTTTCTGCTTAGAATGAAAACATATGAATGGAAAACCTTAATCACCATGTGATGGAATAAATTAATAAGATAAGGATGATTATACAGGCACAGTTATGGTACCTGGTGTCAGTTTGGTTTCAATAACAATTATACTTTTATTTATAGATGATGATCATGATGATGATGATGATGAAGATAGATAGATAGATAGATAGATAGATAGATAGATAGATAGACAGATAGATGTAGTTGTATGAAAATGTATGTGTATTTCAGAAATGTATGTTTCATGGCACTAAGTAATATTACCAAATGAAAGTTTCTTTGAAATTTGTTTACTTCTGAGTTTCTAATTATTCATACTTTGCTTCTAAATTATGTTATATTTTCTGGGGGTTAGCTTTTATTGCATCATCTCCACAGCAAGTTTTCTGGCCTCAGAATATTTACATATATTTAAATATATTTAATAAGAGATAAAGATCAGGTCATCACCTGCACTGCCTGCTCATATCTCAGACAACAGCACTTATTAAGAAAGGCAGAGTTGGCTTTCTGGCTGTGGCTTTGATTCTAGCTGAAATTTTGTCCAGATCTCATGTTCTTCTCTTTTTTTTTTTTGATTACAGAATAATGATCATTAGAATTAGAGGCTATGGTAGATTAGTCCAGAATCATGTAAATTATAAAGAATTATTCATATTTATACAGTCTATCCTGTGATAAAAGACATGGTACAAACATGAAAAAAATTCTGAGATCTACTATTCTGCCTCTATCACATAAAGCACATGCCTGGAGAATTTATTCCATTTTAACTATAAATTTTAACCTTCTTATGTGACTTTTATATAAATACATCTGCTTTTACACATCAAGGAGAAAGTAAGAAAATTCAATATTCCAGAAAATAGAACACAGTATGATCCAGCCACAATGTAGGTAAGCACTCCAATTAAAACAGGAAGTCAGAAGTACAGGTAGGCTGCCCACCTGTCAAACTCCCCAACTCTATCTCAGAGTCCCCATAACCTATCCCCAATCATGCACTATCTTATTTGCCTTGCCTCAACCTCCAAATGGGGGTGTGGGGAGAAATTCACTGTTCGACAAGAGAATACACAGACCTGAAGAAGTTGAGGCTACACAAATTAGAAGATCAGAGAGGAAACAGAAACCATGAAGCAAAATACCCATCCAACAAAAACAAACATCCAATAAACCTGGAACACAACAAAAAAGATCAAATATAAAAATAATAGGAATAGAAGAAGGAGAAAGTACCCAGCTCAAAGGCCCTAAAAATATTGTCAAGAAAATCATAGAAGGACATGCCTAAAGAAGGACATACCTATTAAGGTATAAGAAGTTTACAGAACATCAGATGGATTGGACCAAGAAAGAAAGTCCTGTGGCCACACAATAATCAAAACACTAAATAGTCAGAATAAAGAAAGAATGCTAAAAGTTACAAGGGAAAAAGAACAAGTAACATGTTAGAAATACCTTGGACTCTAGAACAAGTTAACCTATTAGAAATATCCTGGACTCAGTGGAGATAATAAAAGCCAGAAGAGCAGAAACAGGTATGCTACAGACTCTGAGAAACCACAGATTCCAGAAAAGACTATTATACCCAGCAAAAGGCCCAATCACTATAGATAGAGAAAACAAGATATTTTATGATAAAGCCAAATTTTAAAAATATCTATCCACAAATCCAGCCCTACAGAAGGTACTACAAGGAAAACTCCATCCCAAGCAGGTTAATTACACTTACAGAAATACAGGCAATAAATAATCATGATAAAAGTCTTATAGAGATCAGAGATACAAGAGACATACCTAACCATAATAAAGGTGATGTCCAGCAAGCCTATAGACAATATCTTATTAAATAGAGATAAAGCAATGCCACTAAAATCACGAATAAGACAAGGCTGTCCACTATCTCCATATCTATTCAATATAGTAATGAAAATTCTAGATGGAGCCATAAAACAACCAAAGGAGATAAAGGGGATACAAATTGGAAAGGAAGAAGTCTAAGTATCATTATTTCAAGATAATATAATATACATAAGCAACCCAAAACATTCCTCTAGAAAACTCCTACAGCTGATAAGCACCTCCAGTGAAAATGGCTGGATACAAGATTAACTGGAAAACATCAGTAGCCCTCTTTTACACAAATGACAAATGAGCTGAAAAATAAATCAGGGAAACAACACCCTTCAGGACAGCCACAAACGTTATAAAGTATCTTGGGAACTCTAATCAAGCAAGTAAAAGACTTGTACAACAAAATTTTCAAGTCTTTGAAGAAAGAAATTGAAAAGGATATCAGAAGATGTAAAGATCTCCCATGCTCATGGGTTGGTAATATTAACATGAAAAAAGGGTCATCTTACTAAAAGCAGTCTACAGATTTGATGCAATCCCCATCAAATTTTCAACACAATTCTTTACAGACACTGAAATGTCAATACTCAATTTCTTATGGAAAAAGAAACAACCAAAAAACCAAAATAACTTAAACAATCCTGTAAAATAAAAGAATACCTAAGGGTATCACAATTGCCTGTTTCAGATGCTACTACAAAGCTATAGAAATAAAAACTGAATGTTATTGGCATAAAAACAATAAGGTTCATCAATGGAATCAAATCAAAGGCCCAGAACTAAATTCACACACTCGTGGACACCTGACTTTTGATAAAGAAGTCAAAAATACACAATAAAAAAAGAAAACACCCTCAACAAATGGTGTTGATGTAACTGAATTTCATCATGTAGAAGAATGCAAATAGATCCATATCTATTGCCTTGCACAAAACTCAAGTTAAAGTGCATCAAAGACCTCAACATAAACCCAGAAACATTGAACCTGATAGAATAGAAAGTAGGGAATAGCCTTGAATGAATTGGTATAGGAGACAATTTACCAATAACACAGTCACTACTAATATATTAATCACTAATAATAAATTAATAAATGGAACTTAGAGAAAATGAAAAGCTTTTTTAAGGCAAAGGAAACTGTCAAAAGGCCAAAATGGCAGCCTACAGATTTGGAAAAGATTTTTACCAACTCCACATCTGACAGAGAGCTAATTTCCAAAATATATAAATAGACATAAACAAAACAAATAATCCAATTGAAAAATGTGGTCCAGAACTAAATAAAGAATTCTCAACAGAAGAATCTCAAATGGCTGAGAAGCACTAACTCAGATTCCACCTTACACCTGTCAGAATTGCCAAGATAACAAACACAGCTCATTATGGCAAGGATGTGAGCAAGGGAAACACTCCTCTCTATTGGTGGGGTGCAAACTTGTACAGCCATTGTAGAAATCAACATGGCACTTCCTCAAAAAATTGGTAACCAATCTACTTCAAGATGCAGCTATATCACTCTCAGGTATGTACCCAAATGACATTCCATCCTACCACAAAAACTTGAGATCAACTATGTTCATAGCTGCTTTACTCATAATAGCCAGAAACTAGAAATAACCTAGATGTCTTTCAAACTGAAACAATAAAATCATGAAATTTTCAGGCAAATGGATAGACCTAGAAAAAAAATCATCCAGAGTGAGATAACACATATCCATAAAGACAAACATGGCATGTACTCACTTATAAGTGGACATTAGCTGTTAAGTAAAGGACAATCATGACATAATCCACAGATCCAGAAAGGCTAGGGAACAAAGAAGCCTCAGTAGGTGGTTACACAGATCTCCCTGGCAAGGAGAAATAGAATAGATTTTGAACATGGACTGCGGGTAGGGATGGGAACAGGAAGGATCAGCCTGGGAGGTGGTCGAAGGAGAGAGTACTGGGAGAGATGACTGGATTTGAGAAGCATCTGGGGCAGGTGTGATATAGGAACCTAACAGAGTGGAAATTCCTTGGAATCTATGAAAGTGACCCTAATAAAGTCTCCTAGTAATGGAGGAATAAGGAACCCAAAGCAACCGGATTCTATAATCAGATAATGTTCCCAGATAAGTGGGACTAAGACATCAACCTAGCCATAAAACCTTTGGTCTACATGCAATATGTTCTGCCTGCAAAATATGCTGGGTTAAGGGCAGTGCAGAAGATGCCGGAGTGGCCAATGAGTGACTAGTCCAACCTGAGGCCCACACCATGCCTAACACTGTCTGGATAACCAGGAAGAAGATGCAAGACAGCCCAGAGACCCAGGATAAAACCAAACAGGACTGGCAAAAAAAATAAAAAGTAAAAAAAAAAAAAAAAAGATATTAAAAACATAGGTGCCTAGCCTAGTCATCAGAGAGTCATTGTCCTGCAAGTGATAAAAGCAGATGCAGAGAACCACAGCCAATAACTAGGTGAAGCCAGGTGAACCCTAAAGAAGAGGGGGATGAAGACTCTAGGAGCCAGAGGGGTTAAGAACACCATAGAAACACAGCCCACAGAATCAACTAAGCAGGCCTCATACAGGCTCACAAAGTCTGAACTAACAATTGCAAACCCTCCATGGGTCTAGGCTAGGACCTCTGCATATATGTTAAGGTTGCATATTTGGTGCTCTTGAGGGACCCCTAACAGTGGGAGTGGGGATGGGACATCTCTGACTGTATTGCCTACAGGACTCCTTTCCTCCTAGTGGGTTGCCTTGTCCAGCCTTGATATGAAGATTTATGCCTATTCTTATTGTAATTTGTTATGTCATGTTCCGTTAATGTCGCAAGGAGGCCTGTGCTCTTTTTTTTTCAAGAGGAGTGGATCTAGGAGAGAGGGACGGTAGGGGTGACTGGGAAGAGAGGAGGTAGAGGAAACTGCAGTAGGAATGAAATGTGTGTAAAATATAAAGAGTAAAATTAAAAACTAGGAAGTCAGTGACTTGAAGAAAAATAATCTATAAAAAGAATAGACAAAATGAGAAACTGGAAGATCTCAGCTATCATGAAACTGTGTGTCTTTCATCCACCAGCTCAAAAAAAAGGACTGAATACTGAGGATGGTAATTTTAAAAAAGCAATGTAATTCAAGTGTGCAACTAATTCAAATGTGACAGGGTTTCATCAGTCAGTAGTAGGTCTCACAGTAGAGAGTAAACATATCAATCCTGATTATGTGAGACTAAAATGACTTCCAGAAGCAAGGCATGGCACATTAGTTACTTTTTTTTTTTTTTTTTTTTTTTTTTTTTTTAAAAAACACCATGATCAACTACAACTTAAGAAAGAGAGAACTTGTTTTGGGTTACAGGTCCGGAAGCAAAAGAATCCATGGTGGTAGAGCAGAAGCTCAGCAGCAAGCAACAGGATGATAAGGTAGAGGTCAACTCTGTAGCTCCAAACGTGAGGCAGAAGACAGAACTGGAAGTAGGGAGAACCTACAAACTCTTGAAGCCCTCCCCCAGTGACATAGCTCCTTCTGCAGCATCACACCTCCCCAGAGAGGGGCACCAAGTGGTAACCAGTCTCCAAAAGCCTGACCATAGGAGATATATCTCATTTAAACCACCACACATGGGTACAGAGGAAGACTGCACACACTTGCATCTTCATGTACCAGCACGTTGAACTAGGAGGCACTTTATAGCTGACAGAAGCATGCTTAAACAACATATTTAGATTTACATATGCAACAGTGTTTAAAAGTGTAAACTGGACTGTGAAGAGGCAGGAGGATAGAAATTTGGGGTAAACCTTGGAAAATTCTGCCTGCATGTAGCATAGCAACAAATAATAAGGAATTGGGAAACTGAGTATAATATTATTAGGAAAAGGATTGGTCCAGGACCCCCAAAAGCAAGTTCTCAGCACAAAAGAGATATATTTGCCCCAAAGGGACAGAGGGCTCAGAATAAAAGACAAACACAGGAGATAAAGGAAGAGGAAGAGGGAAAAGGGAAAAGGAAAATGACACAGGGGTATTTGTCCCAGAAGGACAAAAGACTGCCTCTGGATAGAGAGGAGACAGACATGACACATAAGAAAATATCAGATTATAAAGCACAAGGGGAAACCCGTGTTAGGATGATTTTAAATGGGTATGTTAAGTAGGGTATGTTTTGACTGTAGGACTTCAATAGCTTGGTATTAATTTTGTTCATCAGCCTCAGAAGGAGGAGGTGGCCAAATAAGGAAATAGGCCATGGTGGACAGCTTTAGGAATGTAATGTAAAGATTTTTAGCATGACAGACAGAATGGAGAAGAAAAGCAAAGACTGCTAGTGTCATGCTCACCACACTCAAACTAGCCAGAATCTCTTCAAATATGGCAGAATATTTAACAATACAGAACCTGGCAATCACGTTGTCATTAACCACTAATAAGAAATTCATTGTAATTAAACCTTTACCTTTAAAGAGGTAGACTGAGATTGAATAGACCAATAGAATATTGTTTTATCTTGTAACCTTTTGCATTATTTAACTAAAAATATTACCTTCAACATTGTATCTAGGCTGCTTCTATCATTCATGTAGGGCTGTCACAGGTTCTCATATGCAAAATCTCCACTTGAAACCTGGGATTATAGTTCAGTGGTAATGTGTTTGCCTGGCATTCACCAAGTCCTGGATTTAGCACCAATAAAATAAAATAAAATAAAATAAAATAAAATCTCCATGTCAATGACAACAAAATATGGGAATCCTTGAGGAGATTGGAGGGGGATGCAGCAAGGAAGCGACTAAGGAAAAGGATGTATTATATAAGATGCCATAAAGAAAACTACTGTTTTCTATATTGACTTAAAAATTAAAATTTCATCATTGCCCCACCAAGCATTACACTTCAATCACATATTAATTTATGCATTTGTCCAAAACTTAGATATCCATTTAAAACTATGGTTTCATAAGCATATAATGATGAACAATATAGAATGGCTCACTTGTTCATGAGGTCTGTGCTCTACAAAGAAAGTTATACCTACATGTAAACACATCCACACATACAGAGAAAGAAAGAGAATTTTTTTCAATTTATCATGGATGTTATAAAAGAAATACAGTAAGGGATAAGAAATAGGAAAACAGAAAATGATTATCGTTAACTGGGGGGAGTGAAAGATAGATAGCAGAGGGAATATTTAAGTCAATATCTCAATAGAAAGAAAGAGTTGGTCATTTTAATGGTCATTTATCCTATTCATACTTACTGAGTATCTTTTGAATGTATTTCTTATGTCTGGAAATTTTACTACATCAAAAAGAAAAATGTAAACATTAAGCCCTACTGGAGAACAAATGTAACATTGTATAAAAAGATAGATTTATGGCAATTAAGCAAAAAAGCCAGCAGAAGAGAACATATACTGTATTATCCTGTTTATATGAAAAATCCCAAGTGGGTAAATCTATAGAGAAAACAAGGTACACTTCTGATTGTCAAGGGCACTGGGATGATATAAAAAATGGGAAGAGAAAATTAAGGGTGATTACTAATTAAGTTAAGGATTCTCTTGAGAATAACAGAAATATTCTAAATTTAGATTAAAGTGGGGTTTGAACAAGTCTTTGAGTATATTAAATCTCAACACTGGTGTAGGAATAAATCTCAAGCCTACATGGATTTTTTTCTTTTAAATTATCATTGGCTTGAACAAGCGTTATTTGATAAAACTTTTCCTGAGAAGATGCAACTTCCCAAATACACATATCTACTCACCCCAGATAGGGAGCCCATGACAAACTAAAGTATGAAAACTATCAAAGTCCAACTTGGTGAACCACTGAGTTTTATTTGGGTTACATACAGAAATACAGGTGAGGGGTTTCTTACAGTACCAAAAATTACTCAATGACAGCTCCACCATCAAGTTCTATCCAGAACAGGTAACAGCTCACAATGGTGGGAACCTGGAGCAAACTGCACAGCCTATAGGCATCTCAACAGGTAGAAATTCTACGTTTCAGGTACCTGAGTTGGCCTCTTCCAGGAAACTTTGCTTCTCGTCTCTGAGTCTCCCTTACAGTTTGGCCTGAAAGAAACTCTCAGAAGCTTGGCTTGTTTGCTCTGGAAGGGAGGAAGCCTAGAGAATCTGATCAGTTTCAGGGACTTCCTAAGCTCCTTCCCTTCTGAATGGAGTTTTTGGATCTCAGAAGAAATCGTTGCATAACAACAAGAGGGCCAAAGAAAGAGTTGTAGACAAGTAGTCCTCTGAAAACAAAATGATGCTGATCTTGTGGTTCAATGCTTAGGTCAAGGATCCCATTGTATCAGCACTGAACATAAAAGTAAATCAGCCAAGACATCTACGTGCACTTAATAGTTTTTGAAACATGGGGCCTTCTAAAGCATAAAGCCGACAAAAAGCTCCGTTCATTTCAACTGTGTGAGTTGCAGTGAGCATCCAGACAAATTGAACCAAAATCTTTGGAGTTAGAGGATTTGCTAGGATTCAGTAAGAGGCAAAAGATGGGAAAGTGGGACAAAATAAGTAAATGTTTTCCCCAAAATGAATTCCTTCCACTATACAGAATAAGAGGAGATATAGAAAAAAAGTCATGAATCGGTGCTCAAGAAGATGCTAACCTTTTGAGCAGCCATGTACATAACACTGCTGTCATGATGCAGGGTCCCCCAAAAGGCTATGAATTAAAAGTCAGTCCCAGATGTTGATGTTATTTTGAGAGGTTCTAGAGACTTGAGACATGGGACCTGCTTGAAGAAATGGGTCCTTAAGTCAGTTCTTTAGGATATAGTTTCTGGTCTTTTCTTACCACGGACATTGCTTTCTGTTTGCGATAATGTAAACTGTCCTCAGCCACATGTCCCTGTTACCATAGTGCTTTTCAACATGTGTAGGACCAATGACTGCAAACTGAACCTCTGAACCCATGATCCAAAATAAATCTTCCTTATAAATGCTTATGTCAAGTAATCTGTCCATGTCAGAAAACTAACAAATGCAGCCAGCAGTCTCCAATACCAGCAGCTGAATGATGACTTATCTCAGTCATTCATCAAATCCTCCTTACCAGACTGAGCTAGACATAGGCATACGATATAACTGCGACAAAACACAAAAAACTGTATAGCCCACTCTCAACATCAACAGAAAATTGTTTTAAAGACCTCCATGAATAGCAAATTCTATGAGTACTTAAATCTCTTATATGAGATAACATAGATTTTTCATATAAGCTTTGTGCACTTTCCCATGTTTTAAACCATTATCTGCCATATTCTGCACAATGTATGTGCTGTATTAGTAGTTAAGGTACTATTTTATTTAAGAAATAATAAGAGAAATTCTTTACATATTTGTTATAGTTACATTTTTCTGAATATTTTCTACCCATGATGGGTTTGAGACTATATTGTACAACTTGCAGATACAGAACTCCAACTGTGTGTATAATGGAGTTTCTTTCTTTCTTTCTTTCTTTCTTTCTTTCTTTCTTTCTTCCTTCCTTCCTTCCTTCCTTCCTTCTTTCCTTCTTTCCTTTATTTCTTTCATTTTTTCTTTTTTTCAAAGCTATGTAGCTCTGGCTGTCCTGGAACTCACTATGTAGAACAGGATGGCCTTGAACTCACAAAGACCTGAAAGTCTCTGCTTCCTGAGTGCTAGGTTTAAAGGAATGACATGAAAGAACTTGTTTTTTTCCCCCGTTCACAAAGGGAGACAGAGAATATGGACTATTGAGCAACTAGTTTCACCTCCCTAAGACTAATGCTTCCCCCTTTTGTTTCTGCAAGTCCTACATCTATGTATCTACTGCAGCTCATTTAGTACTTACCTATGTGGATTTTTCTGCTATGTTCTGTGTATTAATTATCCTCAGTTTATAGCACAGTGCCTTTGTTGAGTAGTGAGCATAAGATTAAAGCCTGCTGTAATGGTGTATGCCTTTAATCCCAACACTTGAAAGGCAGAAGCACACAGATCTCTGTGAGTTTAAGGCCAACCTGATCTACATAGAGAGTTCCAGGACAGCCAGAGCTACATAGAGAAATCCTGTATCAAAGCAAGCAAGCAAACAAACAAACAAACAAGCAAAACCCGAACCCTTACAATTAAGGCTTGGTATCTAGTGAAACTGAGGACTCAAATGGGCTCATCTCCTCTCACACATAAGACTTCTCTTACAAACAAGACATCATAGCCAAACAACACTCCTATCAGATAATAAGGGTAGTTTCTGCTAACCCTTCAGTGCCAAGTTTCCAGCCTTTAATTTTTTAACACAAGCCTATTTGACCCTCGAACAGTAGCAAGAAAGTACTGCATAGACTGCTGTCACTACAAAGCATGCAGCACACAGCTCCTGCCCACTCATTCCCCCTCTAAGTATAGCCACTAGGAGCACGGGAGTCACATGATGCTACTGTAGATTCAAGTCTTCCTGTCTGATACTGGCACTCACTTTCATCTGGGCCTCACTCTGTCTTTGTTCTTCCATCTTCAGAGAGACTGGTTCAGGCTTCCTCTTGACACAGCTCTGATCTTAAGAGCTTTTGCTACCATCTGTTCTATGTAGGGTGTTAGTGTTCAGTCATCCCCATTACCCTACAACCAGATTTTCCCTCCACAGCATCAGGGTGAATAGAGCTGATTAAGGCAGAAGAATGCCTATGCACATGCAGGGATGCATTATGGATAAAGGATAAATGAACCATTGTTCTCACTTGAATTGAAATTAATTTGAATTAACTTTCATCATTCCTTTCTTAAACCAACTAGCAAGAGTTAACAGTGTGTTACCACCACTGCTACTTCAATTCTTTGGAGGAAAAAAATATTTGAGAAGTTTGAAAGATCATTTTTACAATGTTTCTTCACAAAGGTCAAAATATACAAGAATTCTAATAACCATGATACTGAAAAAACGTTGTATGAAATGTTCAAAGAATTAATAAAAAATAATGTTTAAATGGTGAAAATAAAAAAGAAATTCAAGCAGCTTTTATAATGGTTGGGAGGGAGGTGCTTGGATCCAGAGAGTCAGGTTTCCAGGTTCGTGGTTTAAAGTTATACTTGTGAGGGCACTGAGAAATGACTCAGTAGTTCAAAGTGCTTGCTGCTCTTCCAGGTCACTCCAGTTAAGTTCCCAGCCCATGTCAAGCAGTGCATGACAATGCATAGCTCCAGCTCCAGGGGATTTGACACTCTCTTCCGGCCTCCTCAAGGCATTCGTGCACATGTAGCACACAGACAGACACACATACATATAAATTGAAATAAAATGGATTTTTAAAATATAGTATGTTAGTGGATGCTTCTGTCATGATGTAGTTGATCCCTAAATCCTCTAATGATACACACCGCCACCTAACTCTCAGAGGATAAAAGAGCTGCCCAGTGTAGCAGCTGTTGCTTTGATCTGTATTCTTTTCCTTTAGAACATCAAGCAAACATTGCCTTCTCTTTGACAATAGTCCCATCTTGTCTATGGCTATTTCACAACCATAAGGTAACCACTTGATTTGCTCATGACCCCACAATCCAATCCTCAGTGACAAGCTGGACCTTGGTCTCCAAGTGGTCCTGATCCTCAAGGAAACTGGTCCAGGTTCTCCAAGATGCAGTACTGATTCCAATTGTAGGCTTAAATAACTTAAAAACCTACTTTAATATGGGTTCTCAAATGCTTCTATCCCTCTTCTAGCCCACCATCTAAAGGTAAAGGAGAAAAGATAGGTAATAGGACGATGGGGATGTGGACCTATTTAGAAGTAGTTCTTTGGGTAATTCTAATCTCCATTGTCAGGATACCAACAGTTCAGTTCAAAAAGTGTCACCAAATATGGAATCAGCAGTGGCAGGACGATCCAGCAGAAACAACCAGGCCTCTACTAAATCAGCATGAGTTAGCAGGAGTGACACAGCCAGAAAGCCAGAAGCTCTCTTACATGCCTCTCTCAACAAAGTGAAGATCAGAGAAGACTTGAGATCCATGAAGTATTGCACAGCTAGCAATGCAATCTCACCATCACTGTCTGGTCCTATTTATATTCTGTCCAGACACATGTGTCTGGCATGGGTCTGATTCAGCTAAACATTTCATGAGTCTGCTTCAGCAAAACATCCCATGACACAGCTAGAAATTTCCACGTCATCCAACAGTACACACACTGTAAAAGACTTAGAGTTCAGAAAAGTGCCATTTTGTCATAAACCTATTGTTCAAAGTTTTCTCTTAAGACAAAGACAGAGAAATTCACCCCCACATCCTGGTGGGAGGAGCAAAAACATCACATGGTATTGGTATGACCACAGGGCTATAAGGATACACTGTGATGATCTGTGACCATGCTATCCCCTAGATCACCTGGGGGAAAATGCTTAGCTTCACCTTGCCCCTCCTGAACTTAGTTGCATATTCCTTAGGCTGGATGAAAACCAGGATGAGAAGCACACATCTTAAGAAGCTCACTTTATGAACACTGCTTCAGTAAGATAAGCAAATGCCATCAAGAATGTGAATGAAATATGAAATAAGATGAACCATATTAGCAGCATCCAGTGGGATCTCTAAGACCTATAAAGTTTTATTTGTCTTCCTTTGCCTGCACTTGCAGTATTGGTTTTTAAATAGGCACAATGGGAAACGTGTGATTTTTTTTTTTTACCTTGTGAATTCAGAGAAAAGATGCATAGTCAGATCAATATATTGATGATGAGTGGTCCCCAAGTAGCAATACATCATCGCCACCATTTAAAGATTTTATATTAGCTCACACTCTCATGATTAACATTGTTTCTCACAGGCTTGAGACTTCCCCTGCCTTATTACTGACATTTCTCCTTGGAACCTTTGAATGCACCTCAGTGAAATTCCTGACTTTGGGGCACCCTATCCTTCTAGCCTCTAATTATTTCAACCTTAAGCCAAATAACCATTCAGAGAATGTGTACATTTTACCAACTGAAATGTCAGTGAGGTCCATTACAAACATTAAGCCTTTTTCTGCCTGTGCTTGGTTAATGAGATGGAACCCTTGAACTTCTCTTGATCTCAATTGAATTTTATTTTGGACCAAGATCACTATGAATCAATTTAATATCAATATGGTTCCATATCAAAACCAATGCTTAATTTCTCAGAAGATCTTCTGAGGTGTTGAAATGAAGGGCTGCATGTAACACTTTTGGACTGGGAATAGATCTTGACCACAGGACCTTGGATGCCTTGAGCTTTTGGATCAGCAAAGGGATGTTTAAAAGACTTGCTAAGGAACAAACCCAAGTTGTTAGTCATTCCGAATAAATCACACATTTGTACAAGGTTTTCCTTTGTTCATAAAAATTCAGCTTCTTTACAAACCTGACATTTTTTTTTCTTTTCTCCACCCCTGTATTAAATAGTGCCACCTGCAGATTAAGGAGCCTTAAAGATTAATGCATTTAACAACAAAAAAGAGGAGGAAAGGTGGGGAGAGACAAGAGGGGAGCGAGGCTGGGGGGGGGGGAAGGAGAGGGATGGGGGAGAGGGAGAGGGAGAGACTTGGGTTCCTAGATGCTGCCATCATTGATCTTTTATCAGAAGGAAGGGCTGAGTGCCAAAGCCAACAAAGCTTTTAACTGACAGAGTTAAAGGCAGTCATGGATTTAAACCCAACTGTCTCCAGTTGGAGAGCTTGAGGAAAAAGCTGTTAGAAAGTCCTTAGAAAAGTATGCTCAGCCTTAAATTATTATAATTTCCAGCTTACGATTCTGCTTTTATGTTATTTTCTCATTTTGTAGTTTGGAATATTATTAGGTTTCTTCTTTTCCCTGTGTTCTGTTCCTTCGAACTGGCTTTCATCTAGTTAGTGTGCATGGAAATACATAATTAGCCAATGATACAGCTGAAAGTGGCAATTGTAAGCTGTGCTCTTCAGGAGAGACAGCAGCAGTGTGGCACAATGGCAGCTTCACCTGCTTGGCTCGGCACAGTTCTGCACAGCCCTGTGAAGCTCTAGCCTTGCATCTTCTCCTTCACCCTAGCATGCCATCAGATTCAGTTAAGTACAGCCGACACATCCAAATGAACTATGTGCCAGGCTCTGTGCTTAGTGCCATGCATGCCTGTTCTTATTACCTTCCTGGCAGCCTCATGAAGATATACCGTCTCTGACATGGTCTCAAGGGAAGGAATACGTTCTCTGATTTCAGTGACATTTATTCATTTATGTACCAGCATTATTAACAATAAATATAGTAACTATATTTATATCCTCAACTCAAAACAGAAATTACTTGGTCATAAAAAATATAGGTACACATTCTACCAATGCTTCTACCCCCACCTTCATCAGACATGAGACTCCTGAATCTTATAGACAGAAAAAAGCTTGCTGTTCTCTAAGAGGCTCTATCCAGCAGCTGACTCAGGCAGATACAGACAGATACAGCTAAACAGTAGGTGGAGCTAGGGGACTCTTATGGAAGAGTAGGAGGAAGGATTGCAGGTCCCAAAGGGGATAGGAACTCCACAGGAAGACCAACAGAGTCAACTAACCTGGACCCTTAGGGCTCTTAGAGTCTGAACCACCAATGAAATATGCACAGGCTAGACCTAGGCCTCCCCACTCATATATAGCAGATTTGCAGCTTGACCCTCATGTGGGTCCTGAACAACTAGAGCAGAGGCTATCCCAAAAGAAGTGGGATATGTTCTTCTAGCTGGGCTGCTTTGTCTGACCTCAGTGAAAAAGGTCATCTAGCCTCACAGAGACTTGAAGTGCCAGGGTTGAAGAATACCGGGGGGGGGGGGGTCCCACCTGCTCAAAGGAGAAGTGGAGGGGAGCATGGGGAAAGAATTGGGGGAGCATGACCGGAAAGGGGACAGTGAATGGAATAAAGTGAGTAAGTGCCTTTTTTGACACATTGAACATACATTCATCAAATAGAACACAAAATTCTCCTCCTCAATATGTATCCAAGAGAAATCAGAATACAAGAGAAGGACCTGAAAAACAAACAAACGTTTGCTCTTTTCTTCTGAAGATTTAGTTTTACTTTGTGTGTGTGTGTGTGTGTGTGTGTGTGTGTGTGTGTGTGTGTGTACACACGTGTGTGTCCAGGGGCGAGAACAAAGTTTCAGAGCCTCTGGAGATGGAGTCACAGGCACTATGAGCAGCCCCCGTTAAACACTGGGAACCCAACTTTTGTCCTCAGAAGAGCAACAAGTGCTCCTAACTGCTGAACCATTGCTCCTCCATCCCTGCCAAGTTATTAATCAGCAAAGCCAAACAACGCTCAGTAAAGGGATAGACCAATGCTGAGGAATAGTTTATGAACATTCAAACAATAGATCATTCAAACAATAGTTGATCATTCAATAATTGATTTATAGTTCATGTGATACATGCTTTCTGAATGTGAGAAGGTGGATAGAAAAGCTGGAGGGTGTGGTAACTTTTCAGCCTTGTTCTGAGTTGCTTTAGCCACTCTGTGACTCTCCTCAGTCACTGGCTATGACACCAAGGTATACATTTGTGAGTGGCTGTAGGTGTAAGAAGAGTATCTGCAGCTGCTTCAAATTATGATATTGTCACTAAGATGCGTGAATTTATTTATTGGCTAAATAACAGCAATACCATGTAGTGGCCCTCCCATTCATGTGATGCATGCATGTCCATGGATCACAAGGGACAGTGGCTTTGTAGGTGTCTGGGTCTGTTGCCACAGTAAGTTTAATATCTAGGTATGCCTAATTTTAAGTTAATAGCTTAGATCCATTAACTAAAAGGAGAAAAAATGGTAAAATGTGTGCTGAAATTTTTCAACTTTTTCTATTATATTCAAAGGGCTCTAAGAAGCCCAAGCATAGCAAGCGTGCTGCCAGCAGGTCTTGCCCTCCTCAATTTCTTCTCCCTTGCTAAACCATTAGATTTCTTTACTTAGATACTTCCACATTCCTAAAGCTAGACACCAAGGTCCTTTCCCTATTTGGTTACTCCCTTATGCCTGATTCTTTCCTGAGGCTGTTCACCAAGGTCCAGTAATCAAAATCCCCATTTTGCTTCCCTGACAGACCAACTAGAATTTACCATTCTAGCTCATTCTAACACAGACCTCCCTTTCTTCCTTTAAAAATCTCTCCTACAAAGCTATTTGCTGCTGTTTCTGCCCGATTCAGGTTCAGACACCCTGTCTCTTTGCCTTGCTTAAAAATAAGGATATCTTTGTGCTGGAAATTGGTGTTTAGGTGTGATCTATGCCTAGTTCTAAATCCAGAGAGGAGCACCCTGGGTGGGTGGGTCCTGGGTCCCTTCAACATTTGTTTATGTATTTGTTTGTTTGTGTATTGCATGTACACATCTGATGAAAATGTGGAAATCAGACACCTTGCAGGAGCTGGTTCTCTCTTTCCACTGTGTGGGTCCCATGTATTAAACTCAGCTCGTTAGGCTTGACAGCAATTATCTTTATGCACTAAGCCATCTCTCTGACTTATATATTTTTCAACCTAAATTAAAGACTGCAAGACACATTTCCCCTGTGGATGGTTTTTGGACAGGAGAGAGCATGACTTTTTTGAATAAAGCCATAATAGTAAATGCAATAGTAATGATTGTTTGACAATACCAATTGGGATGTAAATGCAGCTATGTTGTTATGCTTCATTGCTCCATTAATCACTGCAAAGCAGTCCATTCTAGCTTTTTAACTTCTTCATCCTTGTCAGAGGTCTCAACTTCCAGTACCAATCCTTGGTACTGTTATTAATTCTGTTGGCTAGTTGTTAGATATTGCATCATTATGTAACACTGGTTAGTCCATTGCTGTAGTAGCAATGCTTGTGCAAGTGTCTCACCTTGGCTTCATGGTCCCAGCTTTGAGTTCTAGAGAGAACAGCTTGACATTCAGGCATCCTGCCCATGGCAGGAATGGGAGAATCATCCATGATTGAAGCCAAAGCAGTTTCCCATTACCTGTCTGCATTACAAATTTTGGCTTATTGTGTGGCTTTGAGATATTATCAAGTTTTAAATGTATGTGGAGCATAACTCCCCCCTTGAACATCATTTTAAAATCTTGGACATTAATGGCTCCTTAGTCTTCATCTCCTTGTTCTTTGCATTCCCAGTGAGGAAACCTCTGATCCTTTAACAGAAAGATAAGAAAGTCCTATTCCTCTGGATAACTTTTGGCTTTTGCAATGTTTATCTGTTACTACTTGGCCAAGGTTTAGGTGAAGTAAATCTTAGAGGGCTTTCTAGGGCTCTGTTGACCAGATTCTCACAAAACAATGGTCTGGCACTTAGTAGACAACACCATTATCTTCATGACAAAGATAAATAGGCTAAAGAGTATATTTTGAAGATTAAAAAATAGTAATAGAGTTTGAAAATAGTAAACCAGTAAAACATTTTCAAAACTTTACATGAATTTATTGTTCATACAAAAAATAAATAAGGCAGTTTAAATAAAGCATGTGTGGTGGGGAGCACCACTGGAAGCTTCTGGACTTCACATAGAGGGGATGTTTACTTATAACTTATTATCTTAATTGCTCCTTGAATTGAATCAAAGCAAATATAAATATTCAACCACAATTTTGTTCTCCAATTCAAAAACGGGCATTTGCCGAGGACCCCGGAATAGCCCAGCTTATCCAGCTTGCAATCTGGAATGTTCTTATCCACAGAGGCCATAAGCAAGGAGCTTTGCTGAGGCTCTCCGCATATGCCGCATTAGGGGAGGCTATTTATTCTGACAATCACGTCCTCAGAGATCTGGCTGAAGTCAGTTTTTATTTGAAATCCTGTTTAATATACACAGCTCTTACTGCCACCTTGTGGTTAAGGTGTTTTTCTATCGTTTATTCTCTACAATGTATCCATGTGCAGACGACATTTCCTAGCCTGAAATAATAAATTCCATAATAATTTATAATACTGCTAAACTCATTTTTATAATACTGTTTTTGCATTGATTATAAACTAACACAGAAGAAAATATGATACCTTGCTGTTTTAGTGATGGAGTGAGAATGTTCTGTGTTCTTGGGTAAGTACTGGAGCTGCAGAACAATGACATCAGTTACATTGTTGTTTATTCGAAGCCACCAGAGAAGTGGTCCTGTTAGGGTTTCCAAGAAAATTTTTCTGAATTTGTGGCTTTAGTACTTGGTGCACTCAGATGTAAGTTTTTAACTATTTACTTAATAAACATGGTAGGTTGTAAAATTCTGCCAACCTCACTTTTTAATCCAGCCTTTATAATGAGCTTGATGTCCTGTGACAGCAAACCTCACAGACAGAAAATGCACTGTGACAAATGCTCTCATCTACCCACCCTCTTACTCTCTTACTTAAATGGCTGATGTGAGCAAGGGAAACAATAATAGGACTTCTCATCTCCTCAGAGAGAAAATTGACCATTACTTCCTGTGAGGTGGACTAGCAGATAACTGCTGAACACTCCACAAAGTTTCACTCTTCTCTCTACTTTCCTAACTGTAAGTCTTCGTTCCAGAAAAGATGAAAATCGGTTCCTCCTGCGTGCTCACGGCTTTCGAAAGCTCACTCTGTAATGTGCCAAGGGAGCTTTCACACAGTGTAACTTGCACATCATTTATGCTGAGCTTTGGTTTAACATGCACATGTAGTTCAGCTTGCCCGTCTGCTTCAGCCTTTCTTTGACAAAGAAAGCATCAGATGTGTTGCTCATAAACGTCCACCTTGTTCTTTATCATTAACTATATTTTGTCTGGTCTGGTTTCTCTAGAACGTGACTTTAAAAATTCAATAATAAATGCCACAAATGCAACTGTCCATGCTAACTTAGGCAAAAATTAATTAATTAATTAATTTTAAAAAATAAATAATTTAGTCTTACATATTATACCTAAACAGCGATTGAGGTTTATTTATTTATTGGGGAACAAAATAATAAAGTTGATCAGTTAGCATGAGTGTGGAGGTAATTACAAAGAATAATTTAGATCCAAAATCTTTTACTGATAAATAAAATTATATAAATCCAGCTGAGTTCATTCAGCTGCCTGTCTATTGGATCAGATTCTTAAACTGTGTTGATTTCTGTTTTAATTTGGCCTATGCAGACTCAATTAAGGCAGCTTTGCGGTAACTCACGCTCATCTCACCCAACTCTTGGATCTCCAATGGGAAAATTAAAGGAGTTTATATTTCTGCTGAATCGCTCTTCCTGTAACTGGAGACATTCTTAGCACCACCTCATTAATCCTAACTATATCATTTTGAAGTGGGGAGCTAGCACAAGGAGTGCTCATGGAGCTGTGCTAAGCATAGGAAGTTAATTAACTCGGGGCAGTCATAGGACTGGTCAGCTGGAAGCATATCTGTGCAATGCTCACAGTCCGGATTTTCTGCTTGGCCTCCCTGTTCCTCCTGGCTACCTTTCAAGTGTCCCTCCCTGCACTTCAGAAGCCTAAGAAATGCTGTGACTCTCTTTCCATTCTCATGTACCATGTTCCTTTGTAATTTTTTGTGCTGCTAGATGCCTGAATTGGATGCAAGTGTTTTTAACTTTGACCTGTGTGGCAATTTTTTTACCCCCAAAAAGTTTGGTAATAGTGGTCTCTCACTACTCCATCAATGAATCAACAAGGGATTATATTTTTCTCTATGTTTAGCATATAGCAATGCAAAGCAGTATGCAATTCAGTCATGAATCTGGAACATGTCTTATAACTCTGCTATTGCTACTCATAGCTACTCCTTAAATACCTTCCTGGAATCATTGTAAGTACTGACTTTCAAACTATGGTGATAGAATAAATTATCGTAGGCTCCTATGTTAAGGGAAGGACGCAGAGAAGGCTATCTAGAGATGTACTGAAAGAGGAATTGGGCTTAAGAATTGAATGCTAGGGAGTAGGGGGCTCAACAGCTAAGAATGCCTGCAGTTCTGATTACAGCTCTTACTTCTAAAGGCTCACAACCACCTGCACATAGCTCCAGGAGATTCAATGCATTCCTCTGGCTTTGCTGAGCACCTACAAGCACATGTGCATGTACACAGACAGCCACACATACACATGCATAAAAAAACAAAATATACCTTTAAAAAAAAAGAATATAGACAGATACCTAGAACTAAGGTGTGTAAACAAGTATGAATAGAGAAGGAAAGATAGAAGAGAAAGTGCTACAACACACAGGAAAAAAATAAGAACAGAGTTTGAGATGATCGTGGTCAAAATTCTCAGAGAGATCAAAGAGCATCTCTCAAAGGAACTCACTGGGGGCCACAGAGAAAGGAGAGCCATGCCTGAAAGGAATCAGTACATCAAGGAGTTAAGGGAAAAATGGGAGCTGCATGGGTAAACACTCCCATTTCATACGAAAAGAGAAATAGAATGGCAGCTGGGAGAGACAGTGAGATAAATTTGCTCTAAGATATGATATGAGTGCTGAACATAGAAATTAAAAACCCATGAGAGAGAAAATGGGTCATCATCAATCACCTGGACAATCAGGAAAAGAATATTCATTGAGGCTTTCTATGACTCAAGCAGTGTATTAGGTGCTTAGGGATGACATTAGTACCTCTCCTAAGAAGCTAGACAAATAAGAAGACAACGGGGTGTGTGTGTGTGTGTGTGTGTGTGTGTGTGTGTGTGTGTGTGTGTGTGTGTGATGTGTGTGTCAATTATGCATAATTTGTTATGGATTACAAAACATAACAAAAGGTGACAAAAGCAACCCTACTTGAAAGGGCTTTTTGCTTTGGCAGTATTTATAAGCAAGGCCTTGCACAGCAAGGATAAGTTTATAAAGGTAGATAGGAACTAGAAACACACATTAGTAAAATTAGGTCAGCAATTCATGGATTGTGGTATGTACAGTAGAACAGGGCATAGGATAGCTACTTTGACCTGAGCAGATGAGGCTCTGAATTAGCAGTGAGATAGAAGACAAAAGTCTTTATAGTATATAAACTACAGGCCGTGATTTCATGCTGAGACCACTGAGGCTCCATTGAAGGATTTACCCCGGAGAAGTAATAATGTTTTTAAGAAACCTTTAATAAATACTGTGTCTATATCCAATTGCTGCCATGGTAAGTTATCATGAACTTAGTAGCTTAAGTCAATACAGGTCTGTGGATCCCTGTTCCCGAGGGTGTCCCACGAGGGTCTCCAGCACGGCTGGGGACAGGGTGCAAGCAGGGAGAGTCCGCTACTGCTGCCGCCTCTGCCTTTCAGTCTCCTGTCTAACCCGGTATGGGAGGTCTGAGCCAAGGGGAGAGTGCCACCTCCGCTGCTGCCTCTGACTGCCTCTCCACTGTCTCCACGGCCTGCTGCTCCCAGGTGCTGCACCCTGCTGCACCCCTCTCTCTGTCTCTTCGAGCCAAGCCAGTCCAAACAGTGGGAAGGGGAGAATCCTGTTTCAGAGAGCAGACCTCTTCCCAAGTGTTACAGCTCTAGTGTTACAGCTCTTGCAACAGAAACTCTTGGACAACGGAATGATTCTTATGCACCTTTACTTCTCCTGAGTTAGCTCAATATATACAGTTTTGGGGTAGGTTATGGTCTGGTAGCAGATAATGCCTATTGGCTTGGTCTGAGAGCTTGGAGATACCTCATCTACATGTGGGAGAGCCTGAGGCACTGTTCCTGGTGACTGATGGCCATAGACCTCTCTGTAGGAGGGGCTGTGGAGGGCTGAAGCTAAATGAAAAGAACCAGGGCCCAGAGCAGAGCCAAACACCTGCCATCGGATAAAGGTTCGGGGTTCAAGGCCTATGTTCAACCCAGCTGCTTCTCACAACCCACCACCCCACACAGGTCTATCTTCTTATTGTTCTAGAGGTCAGATATCTGAAGGCATCACACTGGCTGAGCATGGTGACAAAAGAGCCTTACCCCACTCTGACTCCTCGGGAAACCATCTACTCCTAAAGTTGCCTAAAATAGCACAGAAAATCAGGACTCATCTTCCATCTGAGAGTCTGGCTTCATAAAGCAACAGATTCACACGTTCTCAGATTAGAACATCTAAGAGATTCCATTACTCAGCCTATGACAAGCAAGTAGTCAATGATTTTATTTTTTCTGTTTTGCATCAGATTTAGATGAAGGTAGCTAGGTCCTTACATTGGTTCTGTATTAGCTCTGTTGTGATGTCACACAAACAGAACCTGGAATCTCCGCTGTCCATGTGTTAGGTGGTAAGAACTTAAACGGTAAAAAGTATTTAGCTGTTATAATAAAGATAAGCTTGGCCTTCAAAGGGGACTCCAGAAAAGCAGAGACCCCAAGCTGCACTTTAAAGATTACCCTGTTAGTAAACGTTGCATAATTTGCCTGTGTACTTCACAAAGTTGTTGTATGAACTACAGTCTAGAAATGGAGAGCACAACTGTTATCTGAATCTTGAGGTAGAAAGACAGCATGCCTTTGATTCAGATTTTGAAGTGGATGAAACACTTTTAATATGGACCACACCTTCTGCTGGAAGCCCATATAAGGACAATAGAAGAATTTTCTTCTTTACTTGCTTCCCTTCACTTTGCCAGTATATCCACTTTTTCACTGGCACGGAGCCTACTTCTTCAGGATCCCAGCTTATGCGTAGGACCAGCTGAGACAGCCAGCCTTGTGGAATTGAGCAACTACTAGATTCTTGGACTTTCGATTCACTGCTGGTCGTTGGTTTAGTTGGATTGCAGCCAGTAAGTCATTCCATAATTCCCTTTTTATAGAGAGAGAATGACAGAGATAGAGTCATTCTGTGACTCTAGCGAACCCTGAATAATACAGTTATCAAACTGTGCTACTAAGAGTTAGTGGAACCTTTAAGAGGTAGGGCCCACTGGGAAGACGTTGGGTCACTCTAGGCCAAGTGCTCAATGCTGATGCTGAGATCCCAGCTTCTTCAGCTCTCTTCGCTTTCCTCTCTACTCTCAGATCATAAAGTGAGCTACTTGGCTCCCAACAACTGTTCTGCTTCACCACAAACTCAAAATCCATGAAGCCAACCAACCATGAAACCTCTGAAAACTTAACATACATGAATCTTTTGTCGATGTAATTTGTTCTAACTCACACAAGCGCTCATCATCCCAGAGATCATGGAGAAATCCCAGTCTTTCAAGCTACAGAGACTTTAAGCCTCTATTCTTTACTCTAAGTCTACTTCCTCCACAATTAAATGTAAATAATGTGGATATTTCCACTCATGTGTGGAACTATCCAGTTCAGTGCCTAAGTGAATTGTCAATAACAGCGACCATTGTATGAGAGAATAAGGAGGAAAATTATAAGGGCTCTAAACAAAAACATCAAAAAAAGTTATAACATACAACAAGTGGAAACAGAAGAAGCATGCTCCAATAATGGTTGGTTATAAGAACTGGCAGAAATTAAATAAAATCTCATTTTCTAAGAGGAAGTAAAAATTGCAAACTATGAAAGAAAACCCAAAGTGTAGTTAGACCTGCCAAATGACATTTAAATTTTGGCATTGTTTTCAAAAAAATCCTTAAAATAAAATAGTATTTTAATATAATAAAAATTGAAGATCTCTTCATGAGAAAGCTGAAATAAGCAATAAAAATGAAGACTTGAAATCACTAAGAGTACACAGAGGAAGACAAGGGAAAACATTAGGGGACTATGTGAACTGACGTTCTTGACTGTTCTTTAAAAGAATAAACAATAAGAATGAATGCAGTTTGTCAAAGATTGAGTTAAGAACAACTTTATTGAACTGGCCCAATCAAAAAGAAAGAAAAAATGAACTCCCTAGGGTACACAGGCTGAAGAAACCATTGAAGAAAGTATTCCTGCCACAAGAGCATTAGACCGTAATGAGTCTTCCTCTCCACTTTTATTGAAAATAGTTTTTTTCTCACTTCATATAACCTGATTACAGCTTCCTCTTTCTCTACTTTTCCCTGTTCTTCTCCACCTACACTCTCTATCTTTCATTAGAAAATAGTCTTCTAAGGGTAATAATAAGATTAAAAATTAACACATTGGAATTGGGCAAAACAAACCAACAGAAGGAAAAGCTCAAGAAAATGCACAAGAGTCAGAGACACACTCTTTCCCACATTCAGAAGTCTGATGAAAACACTAAATTGGAAGCCATTATATTTATTATATTATATTTAGATTTAGATAGATAGATAGATAGATAGATAGATAGATAGATAGATAGACAATGAACTTGGATAAAATGAGAGATGAAATATATATACATACATATGTTTATGTGTGTATAATAAAACTAATAAAATAAAATTTAAAAGGAGGAGGAAGAGGGGAAAAGAGAAAGGTAGATGAGGAGGAAGAGGAGGAAGAAAAGAAGGAAGAGGAGGAAGAAAAGGAGGAACAGGAGGAGGAAGAGAAAGAGGAGGAAGAGGAGGAAATGAAGCTGAAGGCAAAGAAGAATCATCCTGAAACAACATTATGAGACAAGTAACATCCAAAGATGTTTCTGAGTTCATTTTCTGCTGGCCATTTAATGCTGAGCATACAGCCTACTATTAAGAGTAGTTTGTTTAACCATGTGACTCTTCTTGATGGGAACTTAATTTTTGCTTGCAAGTGGGTATCAATTGGAGATAGCTTCTGGGTTAGTAATGAAGACTTTGGAGACTTGTGTTCAATTCTTTCAATTCTAGGATCCTATCTCCTGCAGACCAGTACAGCCCCTGTACATGCTGCCTTGGTCGCTATAAGTTCATACATGCATTAATCTTGATAATTTAGAGGGCCTTGCTCTCCTGGTGTTCTGCATCCCCTCTGCCTCTTATACTCCTTCCAGCTCATCAAGGTTCCCTGAACCCTGAGGGTAGAGAGAAATCCCACTTAGAAATAAATGATGCAAGGACTCTCACTCTCTGCATAATGTCTGGTCACTGTATTTGTTCCTATAAGTTACAGTAGTATTTGGTTTTGTGCTAGGCCCCTGAGATATCTAATCTTAGGATCTTAACCTCCCAAGTAGTGTCAGGTATGGGTTCCATCTCATAGAGTAGGCCTTCAGTCAAATCAGATATTAGTTGGTTGAAGTTAGGCCCTGGATCTTCTTCCCAGTCCCATACCCCCAGAAATAAGATTCAGATTCAAAATATATTACAAATACCTTGGCCATATAGCTAGACTCTTCTGTTACTAGATATAACTTAGAATATCCCATCTATTCTAATATACATTCTGCCACAACGCTGGTTACCTGTACTTAGGTACTATGTGTTCATATTGTCACATCTTCCCAGCAAATCTCAACGTGGCTCTATCCTAGAATCCTTTCTGCCTTCCTAATGTTCCATCTCTATTTCCTGCCTATGGCATAGGTCATAGGCTTTTTAAATTGACAGGTGATGCACCCATACAATACACAAGATATTCTCTCTACAGGTTGGTTACTCCCACAAACTTTATGCCACATTTGCAGTGGCATATCCTGCAGAAAAGACACCACTGCAGAACACAGGGTTTGTAGGCTGGATTGGTGTTGTGCTTCTCTTTTAGTGGTGTGCAAAGTGTCCTCGTGTACCAAATAATCTAAAACATGAGACTGAAGGCTCTATATAGGCACCATCTCAACTTCTTTAAAGTCACTGAACTATGTAGGTATTGTCTTCAGCTGTGGGACCTTGCTCTCTGTTTGTGGAGAGCAACTTACAGTCTTGGCAACAACCTTGGTTATTTGGGAGTTTCCATGAGACCTCTTTGGCCAGAAACTAAAGAGAGAGAAAAAAGTGCAGGGCTAGATGAAGGGTGTTGACGAGGGCTAGGGAGCTGGCTCAGTGGTTAGAGATGCTTCACTTGCAAGCCTGAGGACCTAAATTCAAGCCTTGGAACCTGTGATTGAAAGAGCAAAACAGCTCTCAAAAGTCATCCTTTGACCTCCACACATACCTTCAAATGCATTCACACACATGTGCACATGCACAAACACATCTTAAAACAACAGAAACAATAAATCCCTCTGGATAGAATATAGACACACCTTTGATATACACCTTTAATCCCAAACAATTATGTTCTAATTGAAGAGAAGACAAAATAAGAAATCAGAGAACAATTTGACAGAATGAGTCAGAGATAGGTTACACTACTCTCATGAGAACAGACAGGAAAGAGAGTTGACTTCAGAGAGCATCGAAGAGTAGGAGAGAGGGACACAAAGACGGAGGGGGAGGCAGTTTTACTGGGGCAGTTTTACAGAGACAGGTTGTAGGAGAAAACAGAATGATCCAGAAATGTAACAGGAGCAACAAGATTAGAACAGACAGCCAGAGTTAATGTAAGGCCAAGCAGAGCAAGTCAGTCAGAAGCCAGTTTGAATCAGTCAACTTGGAGAGTAGTTTTAGCCAGAACAGCTAGTTGAACCAGCCAACCAGAGTTCAGAAAGAGCTAGAAAGGGTGAGATTATTAAGCAGTAAGCCTCCAAGGTGATAATTACATCTGGCAAATAAAAGATACTTTTACATAAAATGAATGTTTTTTTTTCAGAAAGTGATAACGAATGAATGATCTGAAGGAGTAAACTAAAAACGTCATACATAACACAAAACTATAGAAATGATTCCTGGGAGTCCTAAGATTCAGGTATAATACAGAACTCAAAGCGCTGGAGAAGCAGCAGATGCAAGTAAGCCTAGTGAAGGCTTAAAAAGAAGGGGAAGTGGGAGGTCTAAGAAAGAAACTTCTACCTTCAAGCTGCCAGACTTGGGCTGAGGGTGGGTGACATACAGACTGGAATCTGCAGACAAGCATGACAGATTACACATGCATAGACTTTCTTGCAGGCTTTAAAATGTATTCATGGCCAGAACCCACCGACTACAAATTCACCCAGACACTTGGCATATTACTATCTTACACTTAAACAATGGCAGTATGATTTAAAAACTTCTCTCAAAGGAATGCAATTGCAACAATGCATGAGGAGGTATTACTTTAAAAAAAATTAAAGTAGATTGGCAATTGCTTTTTCTTTCTCTCACCTGAGATAAAACTTTAGTAAATTACCTATTAGTCAGCATTCTATAATTTTAATTAACATTTTAACAAGAAAGAACATAGTTACCATTTAATTTTCTTTATGGGAAAAATTATTCAGTGACAGTTCATGCTTAGAGATTCTAAATAGTGCCTTAACAAAACTCACATCATAGTATTCTACTGATATACAGATATTTTTAAGATACATTTTCCTACTGCTGAAACAAATAAAGGGAAGCAGTTAGTATATGAGAAGTAATTAGATTTCCTAAAATGACCTATTAGAAACAAGTCTGTAAAAAGCTAATTGCTTTTTAAAAGGCATTATAGTAATCTTACAATTAAACATGTTGTATCAGCAACATTTGACGAAATAAACCACTTTATAGAACATGCCATGAAAACCCTAAGACTTTGTATGAAACTATTTCCTTTCTCACTTATGATACATCATTTCTCTTCATCATCAAATATAAGAATTTATCACCAGAAACAAGTTTCATTGTGTAAACTATTTATCAAAAGTGGAAAGTGGTATAATTATTATTTAGGTGCATTTTTTGCAACAGTGTGAACCCTTTTCATGATCTTATGGAGACCAAAAGAAGATGTTCACATTAGAACATTTTACCCTCTATATTCTAATGAAAGATTGTACATACAAAAACCCTTATTAAATAAAAAAATCACACCTAATTATAAAATGCTGCTACTGAGGCAAATCATTTGAATGTTTAAAGAGCTATCTTTTACTGCTTTGTTTTAGATATATATATTTCAAGTGGTTCGATATTTTTACAAAAAGCTTCCACTGTGTGTTCCTACCTACACTGGGTTTCCATTCTTCAACACAGAAACTATCATAGCAGACAGGATGCCTGTGACAAGGAGTAATAAAACTCCACATGGCCTGCACTTCTATACATGGATTCTGCATCAAATTTAAACAATCACTGTGCCCCTGAAACCATCCTCACCATATTCTCTATAAAGCCACAGAGGAGAATGCTTTAAAATATAATTACAGGACAGACTTTCTACAGCTGTTTAAGGCATGCAACATTGTCAACAAGCCTAAGAAGATATACAATTAAGAAAATAGTTTAAAAATAAAGAACGTAATATAAACCCATCCAAGATGTATAAAATCAAAATTTCCAAAGTGAGTGTCATATATTTGTATTAAAAAAAAAAACAAAGCTTTTGTATTTGTGATCAAAAGCAGTCAGGTTTGGAAACCACTGTACAAAACCACACCACAAATTCCACTTTCAAGAAACCCATCACGATACCAAATAATATTTATTACAGATTATAGTTTATTTTACAGCTACTATTCATTTTAATTTATGTGAAAACATTCCTATCACCTTGAAATAAGTAGAAATAATAAATTCAAGTACAATAGTGAATAAATATGGAGAAAGTGGATATCCTTGTCATGTTCCTGGTTTTAATGGAAAATTCCTTTGCGTTTCTCTCCATTTAATTTGATGTTGGCTATTTGCTTGCTGTAAATTGCCTTTATTATGTTTAAATATGTCCCTTGTACCCCTGATCTCTTCCAGACTCTTTTTTTTTTTTCAAGACAGAGTTTCTCTGTATAGCCCTGGCTGTCCTGGAACTCATTCTGTAGACCAGGCTGCCCTCGAAATCAAAAATCCACCTGCCTCTGCCTCCCAAGTGCTGGGATTAAAGGCATGCGCCACCACTGCCCGGCTCCCAGACTCTTAACATGAAAAAGTTTGGGATTTTGTCAAAGGCTTTTTCAGCGTCTAATGAGATGATCATGTGGTTTGTTTGTTTGTTTTCAGTTTGTTTATATGGTGGATTATATTGACAGATTTTTGTATGTGGAACCATTCCTGCATCTGTGGAATGAAGCCCACTTGGTCATGGTGAATAAACTTTCTGCTGTTTCCTTGGATTCAGTTTACAAGTATTTTATGAGAATTTTTGCTACAATGATCACGAGTGGCTTGAGTCTGTAATTCTCTTAAGTCTTTGTGTGGTGTGTATGAGGCTGATTGTGGCATCATAAAATGAATGTGGTGATTGATGTTTCTCTTTTTCTGTTCTATGGAATAATTTGAGGAACACTTTGTGTTATTAACTCTTCTTTTAGCATTGCTTTCACTGTGTCTCATAGGTTGGGGATATTGTATATTCACTTTCATGTAATTCTGGGAAGTCTTTCTTTCTTTCTTTCTTTCTTTCTTTCTTTTCTTTCTTTCTTTCTTTCTTTCTTCCTTTCTTTGTTTCTTTCTTTCTGCCTTGACCAAATGGTTGTATCATAGGGAGTTGTTCAATTTCCATGAGTTTGTAGGCTTTCTGATATTTCTGTTGTTGATGAAATCCAGCTTTAATCTTTGGAAGTCTGATAGGAGTTACAGATTGTTTCAACTTTTTTTACATCTATCAAGATATCTGTCATTTGAATCACAGTATCTGTTAGCTCCATTATTTCTCTGTTGAATTTTTGTCTTGATGACTTCCATATCCCATTGATGAATACCCCACTTTTATCAATGGGGTATTGAAGTCTCCCACTATTAATGTATGAGGTTTGTTATGTAATTTAAACTTAAGTAATGTTTCTTTTACAAATGTGAGTGTTCTTGCATTTAAGGCATAGATGTTCATTATTGAAAGGTCGTCTTCGTAGATTTTCCTTCAATGACTATAAAATGTTCTTCATCTTTTGGGTTGAAGTCTATTGTGTTAGATATTAGAATATCTATACCACCTTGGTTCTTATTTTCATTTGATAGGAAAATCTTTTTCCAAACCTTTACTCTGAGGTAATATCTATCTTTGATGTTGAAATGTGTTTCATGTATAAATCCAGATGAATGAATCATATCTTTGTATCCATTCTATTATCCTTTGTCTTTTTATTGGGGAATTGAGTCCATGGATATTGAGAGATATTAATGACTAACTGATGTTAGTCATTAATTCCTGATATTTTGTTGGGTTTTGCAATAGAGATGGTTGTGTGTGTGTGTGTGTGTGTGTGTGTGTGTGTGTGTGTGTTTCCCTTCTTTGGGTTTTGATGGTATGAGATTATTTTATTGTCTTTGTTTTCATGGATGTAGTTAACTTCTTTGGGTTAGAGTTTTCCTTCTAGTACCTTCTATAAAGCTGGATCTGTAAATAAATGCTGTATAAATTTGATTTGCTCATGAAATAGCTTGTTTTCTCAATCTAGAATGATTGAAACCTTTGCTGTGTATAGTAGTCTGTGCTGGCACCCATGCTCTCTTAGAGTCTGCAAGACATCTGTCCAGTCCCTTCTAGCTTTTAGAATCCCTGTTGAGAAGTCAGGTATAATTATAACAGGTCTATCTTTATATGCTACTTAGCTTGCTTTTTCTTTGCTTTGTGTGTTTAGTGGTTGATTATTATATGGCACAGAGACTTCCCTTTCTGGTCCAACCTATTGAGAGTTATATAAGCTTCTTGTACCTTTAGAGGCAATTCCATTTTTAGGTTAGAAAGTCTTCTTCTATAATTTTGTTAATTATAGTTTCTGTGTTTTTGACTGGTGTGGGCTGTTCCTGAGCATCAGAAGTCCACTAGAGTTGGGGGTGGAAACAAGTCAACAGGAAGGAACAGTGGTGAGGTATAATGAGGAGGGGGCAATGGATTGGGTATTTGGGAACCAAATCTAGGGAGTGCCAGTTTCTGGCAGGGGTCATTCACCTCACTTTGTACTTTTTAAACTCAACATATTAGGGTTGTATAATATAAATCAAAACTCCAAAATAATAAAATTTAAAACCAATTTAAATTTAAGTATTTATATTTCTTTGTACATTTTGAACTTGAAATTGGTTTTAAATTATGTATATAGTCACCCAGTTTGAATCCAATGGCATAGTGTTGGGATTTTTCTCTTCTTCTGTTAGAAACTCTGGGATAGTAAAGAAAACAAAAGAATTGCAAATTCTTTCTTTAGCTATATTTAGAACACGGCTAAAAAGAACTCACATAAGATGGGTGTGGTGGAACATACTCTTGTAAGTGGATCTCTGAATTTGAGGCCAACTTGGTTCATTTCAAGACAACAGGACTAAACAGAGAACCATGCCTCAGAAAAAACAAACAAAGATACAAACAAAACAAAAACAAATAAAAAACAAGAAAAACTCACATAAACACACCAAAATATAATAGTGAAATATAACAATTCTTAATAACTATAGTATAAAAATTACAAGAATGTGTGTGTGTCAAATGGCAGGCCATTTGTCTAGGAAACATAAATTCAAAAGAAATCAAACTTAATGAATAATTTTGTCAATCTATAAAAATTCAAATACAATTTTACATACTAAGTATAAGCATATCCTTAGTAATTGTGTGTGTATATACATATGTATATATATACTATATTCTACATATACTTGTATATATACTTAGTATATATACAATTAAATATGCTAAGAATATCTGTAGAGGTGGGGAAAGATCAAGTCATTCATATGTGAGGGAAATAAGTATGGGCTCAGACATATCTGTAATAATTCGACATTTAAGGAGGTATAGAAGAAATTGTAAAATCTATACTCTAAGAATATAAACAACAAGTATCTGAATGTAAAGGGAACATTCAACCAACTTTTAACTTGGGCAAAATCCCATTCTACATTCCCTTCAGTGTGAAGGGGAGTGACTACAAGATAGACAGAGCCCTGACAGGTAGACAGATATGGAAGTAGGAAATTGATAGGTGGGTGAAGATAGTATACTCCTGGCTTCTTCTTCATCCTTTGATATAAGGAATTTTTCTCTCACCAGTAGTCCCATACACACTCTTACCCTTCCTTGTCCAGGTGACCAGTCCAGGTTGGTCATGTAACTGCATAGTCAGACCTGTACAATTCTATTCAAAGGTATGGACCTATCAGCTTTTATTTTTTCTTTCTGTAAACTGACCAATCCTGTAAAGGGATCAATCACCAAACATCAAAGACACTTAAAATTCCCATTGTCCTCCTTAGGAAAATGAATGTGACCCCTCATTCTGCTGGAAGTTATTTCTCTGCCTGTGTTCCTGTATGCCTATGCTCCTTGTTTCTTAAATAAAAGTTGACACCTATTGAAGCTGCCAACTGTGTTTGATATATTCCCTAATCTACCTGCTGTGCCCAAGAGTTCTGTTTTTTAAATCCTTATTTGTCAGGAAAAATCAATCTTATCAGGACCCCAGGACAATAACACAGAAAAGTAAACTGATATAATCTTCTCCAGTCTTTTTGGATTTTCCGCCACTCATTCAAAGGGTCTTAGTTTAGATACCTCTAGTGCTGTGGAAGAATATACTTATCTGAAGTTCATGACTTCGTAATTGTATGGGTTATCTATATAGTTTTTTTTTTTTTTTCTGTAGAGGACAGCCTTTCTTTTATGTGTCCTTGTGAGCAAGACACTCTCTCTCTCTCTCTCTCTCTCTCTCTCTCTCTCTCTCTCTCTCTCACACACACACACACACACACACACACACACACACACTCACACATATCTAAATACTTGGCAGTTGGATAACACCCATGCATCTGTAGACTGTTGCACTCTCTCCTGTCTAAGGGTTTGCCAATCTGTCATGATGTCTAAAGTCCAAAGGGGTGAGGAAAGAAACTCTGTCTCATTGTTCAGTGTTATAACCCCAGGGAACATTTTCCAAGGAAAGAGCCTTTGCTGGTCTTATAACCTATCATCATATCACATTGGGTTTACCTGTGTTTTTTTCTAACCACTGTGGATAATTCTATCCTTCTGAAAGGCAACGAACACTGTAAATAGGACAAATGGCAACCAACAGATTGGGAAAAGATCTTTACCAATCCTACATCCTATAGAGGGCTAATATCCAATATCTATAAAGAACTCAAGAAATTAGACTCCAGACAACCAAATAACCCCATTAAAAATGGGGTACAGAGCTAAACAAAGAATTTTCAACTGAGGAAACTCAAATGGCAGAGAAGCACCTAAAGAAATGCTTAACATCCTTAGTCATCAGGGAAATGCAAATCAAAACAACCCTGAGATACCACCTCACACTAGTCAGAATGGCCAAGGTCAAAATCTCAGGTGATAACAGATGTTGGCAAAGATGTGGAGAAAGAGGAACACACCTTCATTGTTGGTGAGATTGTAAGTGTACAACCACTCTGGAAATTAGTCTGACGGTTCCTCAGAAAATTGGACATAGCATTACCTGAGGACCCAGCTATACCACTCCTGGGCATATACCCAGAAGATGCTCCAACATGTAACAAGTACATATGATCCACTATGTTCATAGCAGCCTTATTTGTAATAACCAGAAGCTGGAACAAACCCAGATGTCCTTCAACAGAGGAATGGATACAAAAAAAAAAAAATGTGGTACATTTACACAATGGAGTATTACTCAGCTATTAAAAATAATGAATTTGGGGCTGGGCGGTAGTGGCACACGCCTTTAATCCCAGCACTTGGGAGGCAGAGGCAGGAAGATTTCTGAGTTAGATGCCAGACTCTACAGAGTGAGTTCCAGGACAGCCAGAGCTACACAGAAAAACCCTGTCTCAAAAAACAAAAACAAAACAAAAACAAAAACATAATGACCTTGAGAAATTCCTAGGTAAATGGATAGAACTAGAAAATGAACAAAATTTTAAAACAAACATTTTTCTTACTTACTGAGACTGAAGGTTTGGGGGACTAGGGGCCTATAGAGGACAATACTGACAGAATTGTACTACTTGGGGTTCTCTAAAAAAACAGAAGCAGGTGGTTGTATAGGCATTTATTATATTGACTTGTATGGTCAGAGGCTGGCAAGCCTGGCAAGCCACAGGCAGGCTGGAAAGTTGGGGAATCCTTTGGTTTCCCAGTCTAAGAAATAGGAAGCCTGAAAATGGGTAAGATAACTGTGCAGCCCAGGCTGGGGCTGAGGCCTAGAAGCTCCCAGGAATGTTGGTGGTGTGAGCTACATTTAAAAGCTGGGAAGAAAAAGCCTACACTCCTGGAACAACACAACAAAAGCAGAAACATGCCCCCTGTAGAAGGACAGAGGTGCAACCCTTATGCCTTCACTTCTCCTTGCATTCTGTGGGCTGCAGCTTCCACATATAGGGAGCTATGCTCTTCTGACTGCATAGCTGATCCAGATGCTCAGAGATACACACAGGAGTATGTTTTACCCATTTTTCTAGGTTTCTCTCAATCTACTCACATTGACAATGAAGATTAACCATTGTACTTTTTCATTGTTTAATTGGAAATTTTCTTCTAAAGTAGACTGTCATTTTGTTCTGAAATATGAAAGACCACGGTAAGCAACAAAAATTTGAAACAACTAAATTATGTTTGCCTTGGTACTTGAAGGGTTCTTTTCATGTTATAAATCTGACTAGAAAGCAGAAACTCTGTTTCTTACCAGAATAACTTCCTTCATTCTATGTTGACTGATACAACTGAATAATTGCTAACAGCACCAAGAACAGAGTATTCTAAATTGTGAACGAACTGTTGCCTTGCACTTTGTTTTGTATTTATTTTTAATATATTCCATTTCACTTTGATTACATAGAAAACTGTTTCTTAGGCAGCCACTTCATTTGACAATTCTTCCTCTTGCCTTCCCAAGGTAACAGCTTACAATCAGAAGGAAAAAAATCAAATAAAAATTTCAGGATCTCTTTTATAAATAAAACCATTTTTGTATTGTTTTTTTTTCATCTAATGAAAGTGGAACTGTGTTAACTGACTCTGCTTTTCTACTGTCCTCAACTTCACTGACCTCCACAGATGCTTCCTCTGACCCTGGGGCCCTAGCTGACCTTATTTCTGCTTAGGAAACTTGAGCTTGTAACTTTCTTCTTTGCCCCTTTCAGATGCAGATGTAAATGTTTTAAAAGTCTCTTAGAACTGGAGGATAATTGAACACACACACACCATGGTTCAGAGGGCACTTACAGGAAAATAAATAGCATGCCAGAATTGTCCTTTACAAAAAGCTAGTAAATGAAAAAAAAACTGTTTTCTTATGGTTTTCTGAGTACTGTGTTGTATAACCCTTGTGTTAGGCTTATCGTGAAATTACTCCCCTTTCCCTCAGCCTCCTTCCTGGTTGTGGGGTTATCATCATAAACCACCATACCCTGCTAAAGTGATCAATATTGTTAAAGACTTCCATCCCTTTTTACAACATTCCAAAATTACCTAGGAGCCATCACTCTAAAATGGGTTCATCAGAGAAGACAAGTCCCTACTTCCACCAAACCGTGAAACAACCTCTAGTCTTGAATACACAGGAAAGTTTAAAGTATAAAAAATGTGCTCTTCATTTGGGTAAATCCAATTAGCAAGCACAGGTGTCCTGTATATGTCCACTCACCTAACTCCACAATTCCTTCCTACCTGAAAATTATTTCTCTCTCTTTTTACTTCAACCCTGTTAAATTTGGATTTTAGTTCTGGCCTCTGTAAAGTATTGCAATAACCTATGGTAATGTGCTTTAAATTCGGCTTGAGAACTCACCTGGCCATCTCCATCTTGGTAAATCATAGACCCCAGCATGCTAGACTTCTGCAGAATAAAATACTCTTTGCTTTTCCATACTATTTGAGTCCTGGGTATCATTCTTCAGCAAATCATAGACCCTTAAACTTTGATGTGTAATATGTTTCCTCGTGAAAGCCAGCATACAAAGAGCTATATAGAAAGCCTGATCAAATCAAAAGATATCCAGCCTTCTGTATGTTTGTATAGATAAAATACAACTCTGTTACTAGAAAATTGGTGTTCCACCAGAGTTGCTATATTATGCCAGAAAATCAGGTTGCCTTCTGGGGGTTCTTCTCATTAATAAACCAAATTAAGAATCTACTCAAGCATAAGATTGAGGAAATTTTTATTATAGATTTGAAGAAAAACCCCAGAGCAAACAAATTGTAAATCACAGCAGCTGCCCAGAGGAGAATATGGAAGAGAATAGAAAAGAGCTATGGCATTTATGTTAGGCAGGGATGGAGACCAGACACATGGCAAGCAGAGGCAACAGAAAAAAAAGCAGGGGTAATGTTTGTATGGGGCCTGACTCATCTCAGAAAGTTTAACAGACTCACCAGAACCTCACGGCAGCTTGTAGAACTGTACTGGGAGCAGACGTTCTGGGAAAGAAATTGTCCTCATTTTATTAAAAGGATAATTATCCCTCTTTTATCTCTTTAGCAAGGTTTAGGGCAAACTCCTTCCTGATTTTTGTTCCTTGTCCAAGTGACTGACCCAGCTCAACTAGATTAGCCCTTAAGTGTGAGACAATGTCACGTCTCCACCTAGAGATGGATTTCATTTGCATGAGAGGCATAGCTTTTTCTTCATGGCCCTTGAGTGCTAGTCTAACTCTAATCTAAATCTTTCTGAATGTTTTATGGAAGAACTTCCAGGTTTGTCAGTACTCTCAGTGTAAACAGTATGTTTTGATCCATGGGCATTGTTGACCCAGGAAGAGATCAAAATTTAAACATTTAAGGACTAGTTCTCCTAACTCTCCTGAATCTCTTTCATACTATTCTGAAGTCGAAAATCCTAAAAACACATTAAACACATTAAATTTGCACCTGTTGATATCAACAAGTCTACCTTTTATGAAAAGAAACATTCTAACTGCTTAAAACCAAAGAATTGTTAAAATTGAAGACTCAGGCCCTGTACTGGCTGCTTTTCTAATAGGTTTCCATTAGCAGCACTGCTAGCCAATCTCTAAATAGCTGTGGATGTTAATCTTCTACCTTACTGAATGACAATGTTTTAAGGCACTGCAGGCCTTTGTTTGTAGTACATTCCCTAGATACTAGCTATAATTCACTCAAATAATTTCCTTTTCTGTATATATATTCAATTCATTAATAGGCACACTGCTAATTTGAGAGGTCAAAGCAAAAATAATACAGCAGAACACCCACTGGGAAATACTGCTACTTAAGGTTAAAGTCTATCATGGCCTCTCCTGAGCTTGCTGCAAAATGGAGGCCTTTCCCTTTCCCAGCAGAGCTTCCTTTTCTCTTGGGAGCCCAACCCCTATGTCATATAATCCTTGGTGAAATTATAGCTTCAACTTCTTGGAATGCCTCTCCATGCAAATGTGTTATCTCTAGAACATTAAACCTCAGCAGGTGAAACTTCACCCTAAGAACCTCTTCCTGCTTTCCAAAGTTTATATTGTTCTTGTTCACCCTTAATAATGAGCACAAGCTGTTTCTTTGACTACCATCTAAGAGAGCTGTTTTCTCAAAGAGCTGTAACACTGAGGAGCTATAAAGCTAAAATCAGAGACAACTACACACATGCACACACACACACACACACAACTCCTCTCCCCTTATGGCCCCAGCCCCCACTCACTATCATCGACACCCCCCCATCCTCATATCCCTTATCCACCCGACCCACCCTTGAATCACTGCTGGACTGTGATCCTGCTGATGCACCCATTCAGAACTTCCATTCATCCTTTCCCAACTCGGCTCCACTCCATCACTGCCTCCTCGATGTGCATCAACGCCTGGACATCTCAAGGGAGGAGTGAAAAACAGAACCACAAACACCAATTAAAGTAATTGGGGAAACTTTGCTAAAATAATTAATAAATCATCTGGTTAAAACATTATCTAGATACACCGTTGTGAGAGGGATCCTCTCAAACAAGAATGAAATGTGAGAGGAGCCACATTAAAAGAAATTAATGAGCCTTTTAACATTACAAGTAATGGTTTAAAACCCAAGTGATATATAAATGCAAATTAAGTATAAAGAGTGATTATGGCTTTGACATTAAGGTGATGGAAGATGAGGTAAGCAAAAATGAAGCGGAATAATTTAAAATCCAGAGAAGGCAGAGCACAGTGGGCAATGACACATGATTTCCAAATAAGGATGTCTAAACTGATAACCAACAAAGCAATCAATTCTAAAAATATAGGAAAATTGCTAATGATAATTACAATACCTTCTTTTTGTAACTAAACCTATGACAAGAAGAAAATTAAGGGAGAGTAGTATATTCTAGGTCACAGCTTAAGAAAACATACAGTCCTTCATTGTGGTGAAGACACAGCAGTAGGAGCAGGAGGCAGCTTGTCTGGTAGCCTCAGTAGTCAAGCTGAAAGCAGTGAATGCTGGCACCCATCTGGATTTCTCCTTTTCGTTTTTTCTTCAATTTAGGACCCCAGCCCATGGAACACTACTACATCTGCTCAGAGTGAGTCTTCTCTCCTCATTTAAAAGTCTCTGAAAACACCTTTCTAAATAATCAAAGTGTGTTTCATAGATAACTCTGAATCCAGTTGGCACCGGATAATAGTCATGACAACCCTTGCCTTCATCATAACATTGCACCCCTTGCTCTTGAAATCTCATTTCATTTCATAGTGTAAAATTCATTTAGTTGATCTCTAAAAATTCTCCATGTCTTAACAGTTACATCATTTAGAAGCCCAAGAGCAGCTGGAGAAATGGTTCAAACAGTTACAAGCACTTGTTGCTCCAGAGGACCCATAGTTGAGTCTCATCACCTACATGGCTGTTCACGAGTTTCTCTAACTCCAGTTCCAGACCAGGGGATCTGATATTCTTCTCTGGCCTCTGAGAACATCAGACATACATAATGACATGCATGCATTCATACAGGCAAAACACACACATAAAATAATTTTTTAAAAGGTTCAATAATAGAGTCTCTACTCTATTATTGCCAACTCATGTAAGCCCTTAACTAAGCCTGCTGTAGTGTGTCATTTTAGAATTACCTAGAATGAGAGTTTTAGTGAAATACTATCTAGTATCCAGTTGGGCTGTAAGATTAACTGATGTGGAACATCCCAGCCTAGTGGTGAGTGGCCTCGTTCTCTGTTTGGAGGTCATGAGCAGTATAAAGCTATCTGGTTTCTCACGAGTTCATTCATTTCTCTCTGCTCTTGACTGTGGATATGAAGTGACTAGCTTCTATTGTTGTGTCTTCCCCACCAGTGATGGACTCTAATCTAAAATTATAGGATAAAGTAAACCATCTTTCTCCAAAGTTTCTTGTTGACAGGGTAATATCCCTATAAAATAAAATTTTAAAGCTATGTGTTTTCAATATAGAATGACACAGAGTAAACAGACCTGTTTCAACTAGGAAGAATGAGAGGATAGTAAACTATCAGACCAAAGAAAGGCCAAATGCCAGCAAGGCAGACACTAGTCCCTGAAACTCTATGCCCAGCACGTAAAGCACACAGCGACATCATCTGTGCTATAACAGGTGGCTCAACCCCCTCTGGCTCTATTGTCTATACACGTGGCCTCTCTCTTGGACTGGCTGCTGTGGTGCCTTTGGCTTTCCCCTGTCAGTATCCCACATTCCTGGAATTTCTAAAATCCCAGAGTCTGCATTGCAGGAGAATTAACACCACAGCATCATGAACAGCCCATTTATGATCTCCATTCAGGGAAGCCAACACTGCTACATGTTACCCCACTACAGTTGCTTTTTGGAACTTTAGTGGAACTCTGTGCCCTCTCTGGTCACACATTTTATAGGACTTGAAATCTAGCACCATATTCTGGTCTTCCCTTGGTCAACTTGACACCTAAATTCATTCTTATAAATCATAAAATTCAGTTCCTTTCTCCTAAGGTCTCATGCTTATCTCATACCACAAGAAATATTAAATCTCTAAAAGCCCCCCCCCCAAAGTCCTGCCATTTCCAACATTTTTCTACTGCCAGTTTGAACTGTACTCTAGATCTCTGACTGTCTACTGAGCAGTATCTCTATAGAAAGACAATGAACCTACAGGAGAACACATTTCTTTACAATGTTCTGGTGAGTGGGATGTTCTAAAGGCTATCTTTGTCCAAGTGGTCTCTTTTAAAATAAAAGTTTTTAACCTAGCTAGCAGTGTTACACTAGACTCTCCGTAGTTGGGAGCTTTTCTACTGACCTAATGCAAAGTCTGAGGTTCTTCCTGTATGGTACTAATCTATTTTACAAATATTACCATTTCATCTTCACTTAACTTCCTCAACTTTAACCATGTCCAAGATACTTCTCTTGCCAGCCTGTATACTTTTCATATTTTTTCCTCTAGTTTCTACTTCTCTTTGTACATCTGTGTGAATACAGTGAATAATGATGATATTATGTCACCATCCAAAGAATGTGATATCTTGAAATGTTCTCTATTCAACAATTAGTCTGTGGCTTTTGAATTCAGCCTCACTCAGTTGTTCATGACACATGCAGAATGCTGCCAGAGTCTTTGACAGAATGAGATGTAAACGACCTCTAGCTTTAGTCACTATAGTCTTTGTTCCACGTCTGAAAGTCCATGGCTAGACACATTTCTATCAACATTTTGTCTACCAAACTCCAAGAAGAATTTCTCAGCTCAGATTGTAGAATGCTGGGGCTTCTCTAGGCCCCAGCTCTAAGCTCATCAACATTGTTTGGGCAAACCAGTTTATAAAGCATAAGAACCACATGGATAGGCTTCTTACAGTAACAGCTTCAGCCCTTGATACCAATTCTCAGCGCCAGTTACCTTTGTCATTGCTACAAGCAAATACTAGACAAGAAGCAACTAATTGGAGGAAAGAGTTGTTTTGGCTTATAGCTTAGGAAAGTATAGTCACCCATGGCAGGAAAGGAAGGTAGCAGGAATGTGAGCTGATCACTCACATCACAGTGCATCAAGAAATAGAAAACCCTGAACGCTGGTGCTCAGCTGAGTTTCTTTTCCTTTTTTTTTTCTCTTTCCATTTAGCCCAGCATCTGAGTCTGGGGTATGATGGTGCCCACATCCAAGAAAGATCTTGTGTCCTCCATTAAACCTTTCTGCCAATACCCACTGGAGTATCAGAGAATTTGTGTCTGACTAATTTTCTAGTCATTTATTATCTCTATAAAGTTTACAGTGAGCCAGGTGATGATGGCACGAAGCCTTAGGCTTGAGAGTCAAAGGCAGGTGTATTTCTGTGAGTTCCAGGTCACCGTGGTCTATAGAGTAAGTTCCAGGGCACCCAAGGCTACACAGAGCAACTCTGTCTCAAATAAATAATATGAATAAATAAATAAATAAATAAATAATTTACAACGAAGCTTAATCATCACATGCATTAAACATTGATCTTCAACCTCTCTATTGAGAATGTTCTCATGTTATTATTTAACCAACCAGGTCATCACTGTCTTATTGTTATACAATACAACAAATCATTATAAAGTACTGTTAGCATCAGTTGTCACAAAGCATCAAGGAAAGCATATACAAATTTTATGATGGGGTATGGTGTGGTGGTTTGAATAGGCTTGGCCCCCATAGACTCATGTCTTGAATTCTTGACCATAGGAGGCGGCATTATTAGGAGGTGTGGCCTTATAGGAGAAGGTTTAACCTTGTTAGAGGAAGTGTGTCACTGTGCAGGTGGGGCTTTGAGGTCTCGTATATATGTTCAAGTCTGGCCAGTATGATTCAGACCCTTCTCCTAGCTTCCTGCAGAAAGCAGTCTTCTCCTGGTTGCCTTTGGGTCAAGATGTAGAACTTTTGACTTCTCCAGCACCATGTCTTCCTGTATTCTGTCATGCTTCTCACCATGATGATAATTGACTAAACCTCTGGATCTGTAAACCATCTCCAGTTGAAGGTTCATGTTTACAAGAGTTGCCTTGGTTATAGTGTCTCTTCACTGCAATAAAATCCTAACTAAGATAAATGGTAAACACAATCAAATGTTCTAGCAAAGTAATCCTCTACAAAGTTAAACTTTTTGAATTTAGATAACGCATTAAAGCAAAAATTTCTTCACTTGCTTCTTCACCAAGTTTCTTGCTTCTTCTCATTTCATGAGAAGTTCATTTTGGCCCAACTTTTTTTCTAAAGGCAATTCTGTGTCACATGATACACGATAAAAGAGCCCCTCAATCTCCTTCACTTCTCATATTATGTGATTGAGTTTGGAACTTTAAGTCAACGATGACTGAGTTTGACTCTGATTCCATTTAGCAGCTATGTGGCATGAGCTTGAGCAAATTACTTGTGTGCTTTAAGCCCCACTGAGGTAAAATAAGTAGGAGAAAACCAAACCAAAAAAATATACCATGTGGCACACTCCAGTCACAATGCCACTGTGACAAATGTCTATACAGTGGATAGGTGGGAAAGATGGAGGCACTGAGTGGTACATGTTTGGTGGAGAGAGACAGAACTAGAGACATGACTCTGCCTCTGAATACGCTGCCCAGCCTCATGATTGCCCTGACTGAGCAACCACAGGATGTCCACAATAAAGAACAGTATACCACTGTGTGTGTGTGTTTGTGTGAGAGAGAGAGAGAGAGAGAGAGAGAGAGAGAGAAAAGCAGAGACAGAGAGAGACAGAGACAGAGAGAGACAGAAAGAAAGAGAAATGCCACATTCACAAAATAATAATAATTCTGTGACATGCTAGAATGAATTTAACCTATCCACAGTTCACCAAATACAGAAAAAGGGGACAGGGGCAAAGTCCACACCTTAGTTTATTTGAAACCCATTTGAGGAATATAGGTGAATCAGAGCCCACTTACCAAAACTCTTAAGTGGTTCTCAAAAAACCTTTTTCTGTTGTTTTTCCTCCCTGTGCCCACCAATTCAATTTATTTTTTTAATTGGATATTTTATTTACATTTCAGATGTTACCCCCTTACCCCATCCCCCCCACCCAAGAAACCCCTATCCCATCCCCCCTTCTCCTGCTTCTATGATGATATGCCCCCACCCACCTATCCACTCCCACCTCCCTATCCTCGAATTACCCCACACTTGGCATCCAGCCTTCATGGGACCAAGGATCTCCTCTCCCACCTATGCCAGACAAGGCCATCCTCCCCTACATATACAGCTGGAGCCATGGGTCCCTCCCTATGTGCTCCCAGGTTTAGAACCTGGGAGCTCTGGTTTGTTGGTATTGTTGCTCTCCTCATGGGGCCACAAACCCTTTCAGCTCCTTCAGCTCCTTCAGCTCCTTCTCTCTAACTCCTCCATTGGGAACCCCTCGATCAGTTCAATGGTTAGCTGTGAGCATCTGCCTCTTAATATGTCTCTGGCAGACCTCTAAGGAGACAGCTATATCAGGCTCCTGTTAGCATGCACTTCCTGACATCCATCAGCCAGCGTCTACCTTTGGTGACTGCACATGGGATGGATACTCAGGTGGAATGGTCTCTAGATGGCCTTTCCATCAGTTTCTGTCCTACACTTTGTCTCCATATTTGTTCCCTTGAGTATTTTGTTACTCCAAGAAGGACCAAAGTACCCTCACTTGGTCTTCGTTCTTCATGAACTTCATGTGGTCTGTGAGTTGAATCTTGGGTATTGCAAGCTTTTGGACTAATATCCAATTATCAGTGAGTGAATGCCATGTGTGTTCTTTTGTGATTGGTTTAACTCACTCAGGATGATATTTTCTAGTTCCATCCATTTACCTAAGAATTTCTTGAATTCATTGTTTTTAATAGCTGAGTAATACTCCATTGTGTAATACACATACCTATGATGACTTGATCTTTGACAAAGGAGCTAAAACTGTCCAGTGGAAAAAGGACAGCATTTTCAACAAATGGTGCAGGTTCAACTGGAGGATAACATGTAGAAGAATGCAAATTAATTCATTCTTACCTCCCTGTACAAAGCTCAAGTCCAACTGGATAAAGGACTTTCACATAAAACCAGATACGCTGAAACTAATAGAAGAGGTGGTGAGGAAGAACCTTGAATACTTGGGCAAAAGGGAAAAGTTCCTGAACAGCACACCAATGGCTTATGCTCTAAGATCAAGAATTGATAAATGGGACCTCATAAAATTGCAAAGCTTCTGTAAGACAAAGGACACTGTCAGTAAGACAAAACTGCAACCAACACATTGGGAAAAGATTTTTGCCAATCCCACATCTGATAGGGGGCTAATATCCAATATATACAAAGAACTCAAGAAATTATACTCCAGACAACCAAATAACACTATTAAAATGGGGTACAGAGCGAAACAAAGAATTCTCAACTGAGGAAACTCGAGCAGGCAAGAAGTAAAGAAATGTTCAGCATCCTTAGTCATCAGGAAAATGCAAATGAAAACAAACCTGAGATACCACCCCACACCAGTCAGAATGGCTAAGATCAAACACTCAGGTGGTAGTAGATGCTGGCAAGGATGTTAAGAGAAACACTCCTGCATTGTTGGTGAAATTGCAAGCTGGTACAGCCACTCTGAATATCAGTCTGACCATTCCTCAGCAAATTGGACATAGCATTACCTGACGACTCAGCTATATCACTCCTAGGCATATACCCAGAAGATGCTCCAACATATAATAAGGACATATGCTCTAATATGTTCATAGTAGCCTTATTTATAATAGTCAAAAGCTGGAAAAAACACAGATGTTCTTCAACAAAGGAATGAATACAAAAAAATGTGATACACTTACTCAAAAAAACTTTTTGAGAATGCAAATTGTTGCCCATCCATTTTGACAGAATCAGAAATTGTGGGGCTAAGAGTTCTCAATGTGTTCTAAAAAACAAAAGTAGAAACTTCTGCTGACAATTCTGATAGGTGCTTAAGTTTGAGAAATACTGCCCTGCACAGATCTCTGAAGTTCTTACATCACAAAACATTTTTACTTTATTGAATCCATTGCTTTTAATATTTCCATTGTAGTGATAAGAAAAATGTGAATCTAAAGTAGGATCCACTCTCTGATGACCCTTCCCAAGGTAACGGCAAGCTTTATCGCTGCTGCAGCCCAACAGTACATGCCTGCTCCTGGGCAAGGAAGAGGTTAGGAAAAGTGAGTATAGAGTCAGGATAGAAAATGTTTAATTCTTGGAAAATCTTTGCAAGGAGCTTCAGGCTACCTTTGCTACCTCCTGAAACCCATTTTCCTAAATATCTGTGTAACTTGATTTATCATTAAAGCCACTCATGCCTAGGGGATACAAGACGTTTTCTACTTGAGTTTTTAAGAAAGGAACCCTTGCCCTTTCCTACTGCATTATACTATAAAAATTGAAGTTAAGCATCCTAATGAAGAACAGGGGGATTCACTTCATATTTAATAGTTAAAGTCATGAAGATTATCAACCAAAACTCTTCAGTATGAAGTGCAAAAGAATTGTTCCTCAGACTAAAGCACCATCTTTATTTGAAGTCACCATTTTATAAAGAGCTTTAACAGTTAAAATACCATCTCCCTTATCTGCTTATGGCTACAAAAATGGGACTTGTCCTTTTGTTACCAATAATTTCACAGTGAAAGAGCCACAGTAGGGGTGGGAAAGCAGTGCTCCTAAAGATCTTAAAGAGAAGGCTAGTTCATCTTTTGACATTTTGATTTCTTGTGTATTTATTAAAAATTATAGCATTTTGGTAGAATGGGCTTTAACAAATGTCAACCTCAAGCATTTTCACATTTTTAAAAAACCAATTCCATGTGTCAGCCTGTTCCTTATAAACAACTCCAAACCATAGATAGCCTGAGGAGTGTGCAGAGGACTCACACTTCATTGAGCATTGAGTGTATGTTGAGACACACACTTCCACTGTTCCATTCAAAATGGCTCTTTGTTGTTACAAACTGTGTTGTTTGTAACACTGTGTTGTTTCCCTGACACAAATGAGAGCTATTAATTTTTAGTTTTAGTTTTGTTGTTTACATTTAACTAAATTCCTAAAATATTCATTTCTGGTAAAAAAAAAAATTCATAATCCATAAAGATCAAGATTGCTAGTCTTTAACCACAATTAACACACACTTAACCTTCCTAATTCTTTTTCACAAGAAGTGTCAGTCTGAAGAAGTGATTTATCTAAAGAACTTTCAAGGTGTTTCTGTTTCAGTTATGCATATATGAAGTGATGTCGTGGAAAAAGAATAGGGACTAAGGACATCAAGCCCAATACATGAAAAAGCCAGCAGGCAGAAAAAGACTCTCAGCCATTCTTCACCTGTTTCACACACTTGGAGCACACTGTGTTAGGTATTTTTTCTGCTGTGATAAAATATGACCAAAAATCAACTTAGAGAAAGGAAAAGACTGTTTTTACATCAAGAATATTAGGCTTGGAGACTGCTCAGTAGGGATTACTCAGTGATTCATGTGCATACTGCTCTTGAAAGAGAACTGGGTTTGGTACCCAAAACCCATGTCAGATGCCTTTTAACTGCCAGTAACTTTAGCTATTAAAGGCAAACTAAGCAATATTTTCAAAACTCTTTAAATTCCATGGTTGAAAGTTCACGTTGGAGGATTCCTTTGAAATACTAGATTTGTAAAGGTCTTGAGAAGTGACCAGCTGAAGAAATATATACAACTGGAAATGTAACATAGCCGGAGAACTCTTGCCTTGATGTGGGGGGAGCTGTGCCCAATCTTTGGCGCCAGGAAAACAAAATGTCAGGGTCAGGGGGAGAGAAATTCCCATATTGTTTTAGCCTACTGTTTCCAGAATTTCTTCAACTGTGCAATTTATTTTATTTTCTTAGAATACCTTTAGATACTAAGGTGCTAGCCTCCAAACTAAGACAAGTGAGAGGGGTCAATCTCAGATTATTTGTTGTCTCTGAAAATGAAAGATTTTTTTCTTCAAGCATCTGGATTCCTGCAGACTGTCACACCAGTTATCCACCTCTGTGGGTTGTGTCTCCAACAGACTTTATGCCATTGACATATACATATTTGCGAAGTTTTTAGATGTTCCCCAAATCCCAATCATCCTTAGGTCCTAGCTACAAAGCTTACCCAGTCCTCTTTTTGATAGAATTAATAATATCATTATCTAGGATACCATAATACTTTATGGTTTTGCCTTCCTTAGAAATTTATATGAATTCTCTATTGCCATTTAGAGTTAGATCAGAATGTATGTATAAACTAATCTATCTCTTACATCTATTGTTGAGTGTCATAATTACATATAATTCACCTCTAAAACTGTTTCAACTCTCCTGAAATCTTGTAATCTTCCATTAAATTCTACAGAATGTTTTACACAGAGTAAAGCAAATATATTTCCCATTTGAATTAAATGATGACCCAGAATCTAGATATTACTTGAAGCAACTCTGGGACAGAAGAACGTTTGCTCACTTTGTAAACTTCTTCCTACATCTAGGCTCA